>NW_028123009.1:0-200803 GCF_965194805.1 Balaenoptera borealis | reverse complement strand
GTTGGACATTTTGATTGCTCCACTGTCTTGGCTATTGTGAATAAGGCTGCACTGCAGCTTTTGCGGCCTGTGTCTTCTCGATTCTTGTCTTCTCAGGTGAGAGGTCCAATGGTGCGCCTGCCTGCATTGAATGGTGCCTGCAGTTTTACTTTTAAACACAGCTCCTTTCTGTTCTCATTATTGGCTGTTACCCCTTCACGTCTCACCAGCAGGTAGAGGGTACACAGTTCCCTAAAACCCCTTCAGCATTTATTGTTTGTAAGACTTTTTGCTCATGTTCAGTCGACTGGTGTAAGTTGAAACTTTTTGTAGATTAGATTGCATGGGTCTAACACTCCCTGAGGTTGAGCTTTTATCCATTTTCCTTTTTTTTTTAAAAGAGCGTGAGTAAAACTTAACTCTTCATACTCTCTTCTTGAAACATTTGCCTGTTTTGAATTGTTTTGTCCATTCCCTCCTTCAGCACAATTTTTTAGGGCAGGTGTCCTTTACAGCCCTGAGTCCTTGGGAATGTTACGTGACCATTAGCTGTGAGTTTAAAGCTGTTCTTGCAGGAAACGGCCACAAGGTGGCAGCATTTCCCCTTTACCATATTTGGTTACTAGGGAAACAGAGCCTTAATGGAAGTGGTGTTGTAGGTTGTAAATTAGAATGGAATGTGCCAGGAAAAGCCCTTTAAGTTTATGTCTCATTACTTCTTGTTCATATTTGTAGTTTACTTTTTATTTTTTATCCCAGTAAATATGATTACAATGGTTTTGTTTGTTCTAGGTGTGCAAGATGTGGTTCTTTCACACATATACATGTATCTTATTGTTCCTCGCATCCTTTTCCCATGTAGGTTATGACACAATGTTGAGTAGTCTTCTCCTGGTCTTCCGTACGTCTTTGGTGGTTATATATTTCACATGGTTTGTATATCTCTGTTAACCCCAATGTGGCAATGTATCCAATCCTCATCCCTTTCTATTTGGTGAACCATAAGTTTTTTAATGAATCTGTGATTGCCTTTCTCTGTGGAAATATCTTCATTGGTATCAATTTTTAAGTAACTCTTAAAAGTGATATGAATAGGATATGTGTCTTTTGCTTTCTCACTTACTACACGTGGCGTGATTACGTCTAGACTCATCTATGGTGCTGCAAACGGCATTGTTTCATTTTTTTCACTAGCGAATATTCCATCTGTACATGGAGGAGTTCTTCTTTGTCCATCCATCTGTTGGTGGACTTTTTGGTTACTTCCATATCTTTGGCTATTGTAATACTGTGCAGTGCAGATTTGCCTGCCTGTGTCTTTCCAATTCTCTCTTCTTAGGTTTTACGTCGAGGAGTGGGCCTGCTGGATCATATAGTAGCTCAATGTTTACCTTTTTAAGGCACCTCCCATTCTGTTCTCATTCGTGGCCCTTTCCAAGTTACGTCCCTTTGAGTGAGGGTATGCATTTCTCCACAACACTTTCAGCATTTTATTGTTTGTAGTTTTCTTGCTGATGGTTATTCTGACAAGTGTGAGCTGATACCTCTCTGTGGTTGAATTCGAATGTGCCACATAATCTGTTGAAATTGAGCTTTAAGGCATGTCCTTTGCTATTTTTCAAGCTGTGATTACCCCTTAGTTCTTCAAAGTGTTCTCTTTAAGTATGTGTCACATTTTTGAAATGTTTTGGCCTTTACCTCCCTCAAGACATTTTGAGGGCCTGTTTCATTTACAGTTCTGCAGTACTTGTTCCTATGAAGTGACCATTAGCACAGGCTTTAAAGCTGCTTTTGCAGGTAACTGCCAGAGGGCGGCAGCCTTTCTATGTCCCCCACCCTGGTAACTAGGAAAAGCCTTGCGGCCTGTGGTGTTTCTCGGTTTAAAATTAGAGTGGAGTGTGCCCGGACAAACCCACACAAGCTGATGTCTCCTTACTTTTGTTGGATTTTTACATTTAATTTTTATTTTTTATTGGAGTAATTTTCCACTGTGTACGTGGACCACTTCTACTTTGTGCATTCCTCGGTTGATGGACATTTTCATTGCTTCCAAGTGTTGGCTATGGTAAATATTGTTGGAGTGCAGGATTGCCAGGCTGTGACTTTTCGATTCTCATTTTTTCTCAGGTGATAGGCCCAGCAGTGGGTGTGATTGATTGAGGTGTGATTGATTGACTGGTAGCACCGTGTTTCCCTTTTCAAAGCACCTTCTTTGTGTTTTCATTAGTGGCTCTTACCACGTCCCCCTTAGAATCGAGGGTACGCATTTCTCCACAATCGCTTCAGCATATATTGTTTGCAGCATTTATGCTAATGGCCCTTCTGGCTGCTGTGAGCTGATAGGTTTTTGTAATTTGGGTTTGCATGTCTTTGAAAATTCGTAAACTCATCATTTTTCTCCACCGTTTTCTTTTCTGTTAAAAAAAAAGAAACAATTGGGAGTACAATAGAACTCTTGAAATTGTGTTCTTGGAAGGTTGCCCTCTTTTGAAATTTTTGGTCGATTTTCCACTCCAGAATTTTTTTAGAAAGCAGGTGTCTTTTACCGAACTGCAAGTTTGGTGAATATTTAGTGACCTTTAGCAATGGGTTTTAAATCTGCTGTTGTGGGAAGTGGCCTCAAGCAGGCAGCATATCTCCATTCCCATATCTGGGTACTAGGGCAGCAGAGCCTTTCTGGAAGTCGTGTTCCTAGTTTGTAAATTACATTGGAATGTGCATGGAGAAAGCCCCATAAGTATATGTCTCATTATTTCTTCTTGGTTTTAAAATTTTTTTTTAATTGGGGTAAAGCTTAGAATATTGTTTGTCCTAGGTGTACACCATCTGGTTCGTTTGTACATTATAGATGTCTATTCAAGTACAGATCCTCTTCCCATGTAAAATGTTACTGACGGTTCCGCAGACCTCCCTTGCTATATGGTTGGTCTTTTTGAGATATGGATATAATATGTGTTTGTATACATATAGTAACACTAATCTTAATTTATCCATTCCCCCCACCTTTCCTTTTAGATGAGCATAGTTTGTTTTCTAAGTCTGTGAGTGTCTTTCTCTGTGGAAATATGTTCCTTTGTGTCAGTTATTAGATAACGCCTATAAGTGATATCATAGAATATAGGTCTTTTGCTTTCCGACTTACCTCATGTTTCGTGATTATCTCCAGACTCATTGTGGTGCCTCAGAGAGCAGTGGTTCATTGTTTTCCATGGCTATTATTCCATTGTGTACATGGACCACTTCTTCTTTATCCATTCACCTGTTGTTGGACATTTTGATTGCTCCACTGTCTTGGCTATTGTGAATAAGGCTGCACTGCAGCTTTTGCGGCCTGTGTCTTCTCGATTCTTGTCTTCTCAGGTGAGAGGTCCAATGGTGCGCCTGCTGCATTGAATGGTGCCTGCAGTTTTACTTTTAAACACAGCTCCTTTCTGTTCTCATTATTGGCTGTTACCCCTTCACGTCTCACCAGCAGGTAGAGGGTACACAGTTCCCTAAAACCCCTTCAGCATTTATTGTTTGTAGACTTTTTGCTCATGTTCAGTCGACTGGTGTAAGTTGAAACTTTTTGTAGATTAGATTGCATGGGTCTAACACTCCCTGAGGTTGAGCTTTTATCCATTTTCCTTTTTTTTTAAAAGAGCGTGAGTAAAACTTAACTCTTCATACTCTCTTCTTGAAACATTTGCCTGTTTTGAATTGTTTTGTCCATTCCCTCCTTCAGCACAATTTTTTAGGGCAGGTGTCCTTTACAGCCCTGAGTCCTTGGGAATGTTACGTGACCATTAGCTGTGAGTTTAAAGCTGTTCTTGCAGGAAACGGCCACAAGGTGGCAGCATTTCCCCTTTACCATATTTGGTTACTAGGGAAACAGAGCCTTAATGGAAGTGGTGTTGTAGGTTGTAAATTAGAATGGAATGTGCCAGGGAAAAGCCCTTTAAGTTTATGTCTCATTACTTCTTGTTCATATTTGTAGTTTACTTTTATTTTTTATCCCATAAATATGATTACAATGGTTTGTTTGTTCTAGGTGTGCAAGATGTGGTTCTTTCACACATATACATGTATCTATTGTTCCTCGCATCCTTTTCCCATGTAGGTTATGACACAATGTTGAGTAGTCTTCTCCTGGTCTTCCGTACGTCTTTGGTGGTTATATATTTCACATGGTTTGTATATCTCTGTTAACCCCAATGTGGCAATGTATCCAATCCTCATCCCTTTCTATTTGGTGAACCATAAGTTTTTAATGAATCTGTGATTGCCTTTCTCTGTGGAAATATCTTCATTGGTATCAATTTTTAAGTAACTCTTAAAAGTGATATGATAGGATATGTGTCTTTTGCTTTCTCACTTACTACACGTGGCGTGATTACGTCTAGACTCATTCTATGGTGCTGCAAACGGCATTGTTTCATTTTTTTCACTAGCGAATATTCCATCTGTACATGGAGGAGTTCTTCTTTGTCCATCCATCTGTTGGTGGACTTTTTGGTTACTTCCATATCTTGGCTATTGTAATACTGTGCAGTGCAGATTTGCCTGCCTGTGTCTTTCCAATTCTCTCTTCTTAGGTTTTACGTCGAGGAGTGGGCCTGCTGGATCATATAGTAGCTCAATGTTTACCTTTTTAAGGCACCTCCATTCTGTTCTCATTCGTGGCCCTTTCCAAGTTACGTCCCCTTTGAAGTTGAGGGTATGCATTTCTCCACAACACTTTCAGCATTTATTGTTGTAGTTTTCTTGCTGATGGTTATTCTGACAAGTGTGAGCTGATACCTCTCTGTGGTTGAATTCGAATGTGCCACATAATCTGTTGAAATTGAGCTTTAAGGCATGTCCTTTGCTATTTTTCAAGCTGTGATTACCCCTTAGTTCTTCAAAGTGTTCTCTTTAAGTATGTGTCACATTTTGAAATGTTTTGGCCTTTACCTCCCTCAAGACATTTTGAGGGCCTGTTTCATTTACAGTTCTGCAGTACTTGTTCCTATGAAGTGACCATTAGCACAGGCTTTAAAGCTGCTTTTGCAGGTAACTGCCAGAGGGCGGCAGCCTTTCTATGTCCCCCACCCTGGTAACTAGGGAAAAGCCCTTGCGGCCTGTGGTGTTTCTCGGTTATAAATTAGAGTGGAGTGTGCCCGGACAAACCCACACAAGCTGATGTCTCCTTACTTTTGTTGGATTTTTACATTTAATTTTTATTTTTTATTGGAGTAATTTTCCACTGTGTACGTGGACCACTTCTACTTTGTGCATTCCTCGGTTGATGGACATTTTCATTGCTTCCAAGTGTTGGCTATGGTAAATATTGTTGGAGTGCAGGATTGCCAGGCTGTGACTTTTCGATTCTCATTTTTTCTCAGGTGATAGGCCCAGCAGTGGGTGTGATTGATTGACTGGTAGCACCGTGTTTCCCTTTTCAAAGCACCTTCTTTGTGTTTTCATTAGTGGCTCTTACCACGTCCCCCTTAGAATCGAGGGTACGCATTTCTCCACAATCGCTTCAGCATATATTGTTTGCAGCATTTATGCTAATGGCCCTTCTGGCTGCTGTGAGCTGATAGGTTTTTGTAATTTGGGTTTGCATGTCTTTGAAAATTCGTAAAACTCATCATTTTTCTCCACCGTTTTCTTTTCTGTTAAAAAAAAAAGGAAACAATTGGGAGTACAATAGAACTCTTGAAATTGTGTTCTTGGAAGGTTGCCCTCTTTTGAAATTTTTGGTCGATTTTCCACTCCAGAATTTTTTTAGAAAGCAGGTGTCTTTTACCGAACTGCAAGTTTGGTGAATATTTAGTGACCTTTAGCAATGGGTTTAAATCTGCTGTTGTGGGAAGTGGCCTCAAGCAGGCAGCATATCTCCATTCCCATATCTGGGTACTAGGGCAGCAGAGCCTTTCTGGAAGTCGTGTTCCTAGTTTGTAAATTACATTGGAATGTGCATGGAGAAAGCCCCATAAGTATATGTCTCATTATTTCTTCTTGGTTTTAAAATTTTTTTTTAATTGGGGTAAAGCTTAGAATATTGTTTGTCCTAGGTGTACACCATCTGGTTCGTTTGTACATTATAGATGTCTATTCAAGTACAGATCCTCTTCCCATGTAAAATGTTACTGACGGTTCCGCAGACCTCCCTTGCTATATGGTTGGTCTTTTTGAGATATGGATATAATATGTGTTTGTATACATATAGTAACACTAATCTTAATTTATCCATTCCCCCCACCTTTCCTTTTAGATGAGCATAGTTTGTTTTCTAAGTCTGTGAGTGTCTTTCTCTGTGGAAATATGTTCCTTTGTGTCAGTTATTAGATAACGCCTATAAGTGATATCATAGAATATAGGTCTTTTGCTTTCCGACTTACCTCATGTTTCGTGATTATCTCCAGACTCATTTGTGGTGCCTCAGAGAGCAGTGGTTCATTGTTTTCCATGGCTATTATTCCATTGTGTACATGGACCACTTCTTCTTTATCCATTCACCTGTTGTTGGACATTTTGATTGCTCCACTGTCTTGGCTATTGTGAATAAGGCTGCACTGCAGCTTTTGCGGCCTGTGTCTTCTCGATTCTTGTCTTCTCAGGTGAGAGGTCCAATGGTGCGCCTGCTGCATTGAATGGTGCCTGCAGTTTTACTTTTAAACACAGCTCCTTTCTGTTCTCATTATTGGCTGTTACCCCTTCACGTCTCACCAGCAGGTAGAGGGTACACAGTTCCCTAAAACCCCTTCAGCATTTATTGTTTGTAGACTTTTTGCTCATGTTCAGTCGACTGGTGTAAGTTGAAACTTTTTGTAGATTAGATTGCATGGGTCTAACACTCCCTGAGGTTGAGCTTTTATCCATTTTCCTTTTTTTTTAAAAGAGCGTGAGTAAAACTTAACTCTTCATACTCTCTTCTTGAAACATTTGCCTGTTTTGAATTGTTTTGTCCATTCCCTCCTTCAGCACAATTTTTTAGGGCAGGTGTCCTTTACAGCCCTGAGTCCTTGGGAATGTTACGTGACCATTAGCTGTGAGTTTAAAGCTGTTCTTGCAGGAAACGGCCACAAGGTGGCAGCATTTCCCCTTTACCATATTTGGTTACTAGGGAAACAGAGCCTTAATGGAAGTGGTGTTGTAGGTTGTAAATTAGAATGGAATGTGCCAGGGAAAAGCCCTTTAAGTTTATGTCTCATTACTTCTTGTTCATATTTGTAGTTTACTTTTTATTTTTTATCCCAGTAAATATGATTACAATGGTTTGTTTGTTCTAGGTGTGCAAGATGTGGTTCTTTCACACATATACATGTATCTATTGTTCCTCGCATCCTTTTCCCATGTAGGTTATGACACAATGTTGAGTAGTCTTCTCCTGGTCTTCCGTACGTCTTTGTTGGTTATATATTTCACATGGTTTGTATATCTCTGTTAACCCCAATGTGGCAATGTATCCAATCCTCATCCCTTTCTATTTGGTGAACCATAAGTTTTTTAATGAATCTGTGATTGCCTTTCTCTGTGGAAATATCTTCATTGGTATCAATTTTTAAGTAACTCTTAAAAGTGATATGATAGGATATGTGTCTTTTGCTTTCTCACTTACTACACGTGGCGTGATTACGTCTAGACTCATCTATGGTGCTGCAAACGGCATTGTTTCATTTTTTTCACTAGCGAATATTCCATCTGTACATGGAGGAGTTCTTCTTTGTCCATCCATCTGTTGGTGGACTTTTTGGTTACTTCCATATCTTGGCTATTGTAATACTGTGCAGTGCAGATTTGCCTGCCTGTGTCTTTCCAATTCTCTCTTCTTAGGTTTTACGTCGAGGAGTGGGCCTGCTGGATCATATAGTAGCTCAATGTTTACCTTTTTAAGGCACCTCCATTCTGTTCTCATTCGTGGCCCTTTCCAAGTTACGTCCCCTTTGAAGTTGAGGGTATGCATTTCTCCACAACACTTTCAGCATTTATTGTTTGTAGTTTTCTTGCTGATGGTTATTCTGACAAGTGTGAGCTGATACCTCTCTGTGGTTGAATTCGAATGTGCCACATAATCTGTTGAAATTGAGCTTTAAGGCATGTCCTTTGCTATTTTTCAAGCTGTGATTACCCCTTAGTTCTTCAAAGTGTTCTCTTTAAGTATGTGTCACATTTTGAAATGTTTTGGCCTTTACCTCCCTCAAGACATTTTGAGGGCCTGTTTCATTTACAGTTCTGCAGTACTTGTTCCTATGAAGTGACCATTAGCACAGGCTTTAAAGCTGCTTTTGCAGGTAACTGCCAGAGGGCGGCAGCCTTTCTATGTCCCCCACCCTGGTAACTAGGGAAAAGCCCTTGCGGCCTGTGGTGTTTCTCGGTTATAAATTAGAGTGGAGTGTGCCCGGACAAACCCACACAAGCTGATGTCTCCTTACTTTTGTTGGATTTTTACATTTAATTTTTATTTTTTATTGGAGTAATTTTCCACTGTGTACGTGGACCACTTCTACTTTGTGCATTCCTCGGTTGATGGACATTTTCATTGCTTCCAAGTGTTGGCTATGGTAAATATTGTTGGAGTGCAGGATTGCCAGGCTGTGACTTTTCGATTCTCATTTTTTCTCAGGTGATAGGCCCAGCAGTGGGTGTGATTGATTGACTGGTAGCACCGTGTTTCCCTTTTCAAAGCACCTTCTTTGTGTTTTCATTAGTGGCTCTTACCACGTCCCCCTTAGAATCGAGGGTACGCATTTCTCCACAATCGCTTCAGCATATATTGTTTGCAGCATTTATGCTAATGGCCCTTCTGGCTGCTGTGAGCTGATAGGTTTTTGTAATTTGGGTTTGCATGTCTTTGAAAATTCGTAAAACTCATCATTTTTCTCCACCGTTTTCTTTTCTGTTAAAAAAAAAAGGAAACAATTGGGAGTACAATAGAACTCTTGAAATTGTGTTCTTGGAAGGTTGCCCTCTTTTGAAATTTTTGGTCGATTTTCCACTCCAGAATTTTTTTAGAAAGCAGGTGTCTTTTACCGAACTGCAAGTTTGGTGAATATTTAGTGACCTTTAGCAATGGGTTTAAATCTGCTGTTGTGGGAAGTGGCCTCAAGCAGGCAGCATATCTCCATTCCCATATCTGGGTACTAGGGCAGCAGAGCCTTTCTGGAAGTCGTGTTCCTAGTTTGTAAATTACATTGGAATGTGCATGGAGAAAGCCCCATAAGTATATGTCTCATTATTTCTTCTTGGTTTTAAAATTTTTTTTTAATTGGGGTAAAGCTTAGAATATTGTTTGTCCTAGGTGTACACCATCTGGTTCGTTTGTACATTATAGATGTCTATTCAAGTACAGATCCTCTTCCCATGTAAAATGTTACTGACGGTTCCGCAGACCTCCCTTGCTATATGGTTGGTCTTTTTGAGATATGGATATAATATGTGTTTGTATACATATAGTAACACTAATCTTAATTTATCCATTCCCCCCACCTTTCCTTTTAGATGAGCATAGTTTGTTTTCTAAGTCTGTGAGTGTCTTTCTCTGTGGAAATATGTTCCTTTGTGTCAGTTATTAGATAACGCCTATAAGTGATATCATAGAATATAGGTCTTTTGCTTTCCGACTTACCTCATGTTTCGTGATTATCTCCAGACTCATTTGTGGTGCCTCAGAGAGCAGTGGTTCATTGTTTTCCATGGCTATTATTCCATTGTGTACATGGACCACTTCTTCTTTATCCATTCACCTGTTGTTGGACATTTTGATTGCTCCACTGTCTTGGCTATTGTGAATAAGGCTGCACTGCAGCTTTTGCGGCCTGTGTCTTCTCGATTCTTGTCTTCTCAGGTGAGAGGTCCAATGGTGCGCCTGCTGCATTGAATGGTGCCTGCAGTTTTACTTTTAAACACAGCTCCTTTCTGTTCTCATTATTGGCTGTTACCCCTTCACGTCTCACCAGCAGGTAGAGGGTACACAGTTCCCTAAAACCCCTTCAGCATTTATTGTTTGTAGACTTTTTGCTCATGTTCAGGCGACTGGTGTAAGTTGAAACTTTTTGTAGATTAGATTGCATGGGTCTAACACTCCCTGAGGTTGAGCTTTTATCCATTTTCCTTTTTTTTTAAAAGAGCGTGAGTAAAACTTAACTCTTCATACTCTCTTCTTGAAACATTTGCCTGTTTTGAATTGTTTTGTCCATTCCCTCCTTCAGCACAATTTTTTAGGGCAGGTGTCCTTTACAGCCCTGAGTCCTTGGGAATGTTACGTGACCATTAGCTGTGAGTTTAAAGCTGTTCTTGCAGGAAACGGCCACAAGGTGGCAGCATTTCCCCTTTACCATATTTGGTTACTAGGGAAACAGAGCCTTAATGGAAGTGGTGTTGTAGGTTGTAAATTAGAATGGAATGTGCCAGGGAAAAGCCCTTTAAGTTTATGTCTCATTACTTCTTGTTCATATTTGTAGTTTACTTTTTATTTTTTATCCCAGTAAATATGATTACAATGGTTTGTTTGTTCTAGGTGTGCAAGATGTGGTTCTTTCACACATATACATGTATCTATTGTTCCTCGCATCCTTTTCCCATGTAGGTTATGACACAATGTTGAGTAGTCTTCTCCTGGTCTTCCGTACGTCTTTGGTGGTTATATATTTCACATGGTTTGTATATCTCTGTTAACCCCAATGTGGCAATGTATCCAATCCTCATCCCTTTCTATTTGGTGAACCATAAGTTTTTTAATGAATCTGTGATTGCCTTTCTCTGTGGAAATATCTTCATTGGTATCAATTTTTAAGTAACTCTTAAAAGTGATATGATAGGATATGTGTCTTTTGCTTTCTCACTTACTACACGTGGCGTGATTACGTCTAGACTCATCTATGGTGCTGCAAACGGCATTGTTTCATTTTTTTCACTAGCGAATATTCCATCTGTACATGGAGGAGTTCTTCTTTGTCCATCCATCTGTTGGTGGACTTTTTGGTTACTTCCATATCTTGGCTATTGTAATACTGTGCAGTGCAGATTTGCCTGCCTGTGTCTTTCCAATTCTCTCTTCTTAGGTTTTACGTCGAGGAGTGGGCCTGCTGGATCATATAGTAGCTCAATGTTTACCTTTTTAAGGCACCTCCATTCTGTTCTCATTCGTGGCCCTTTCCAAGTTACGTCCCCTTTGAAGTTGAGGGTATGCATTTCTCCACAACACTTTCAGCATTTATTGTTTGTAGTTTTCTTGCTGATGGTTATTCTGACAAGTGTGAGCTGATACCTCTCTGTGGTTGAATTCGAATGTGCCACATAATCTGTTGAAATTGAGCTTTAAGGCATGTCCTTTGCTATTTTTCAAGCTGTGATTACCCCTTAGTTCTTCAAAGTGTTCTCTTTAAGTATGTGTCACATTTTGAAATGTTTTGGCCTTTACCTCCCTCAAGACATTTTGAGGGCCTGTTTCATTTACAGTTCTGCAGTACTTGTTCCTATGAAGTGACCATTAGCACAGGCTTTAAAGCTGCTTTTGCAGGTAACTGCCAGAGGGCGGCAGCCTTTCTATGTCCCCCACCCTGGTAACTAGGGAAAAGCCCTTGCGGCCTGTGGTGTTTCTCGGTTATAAATTAGAGTGGAGTGTGCCCGGACAAACCCACACAAGCTGATGTCTCCTTACTTTTGTTGGATTTTTACATTTAATTTTTATTTTTTATTGGAGTAATTTTCCACTGTGTACGTGGACCACTTCTACTTTGTGCATTCCTCGGTTGATGGACATTTTCATTGCTTCCAAGTGTTGGCTATGGTAAATATTGTTGGAGTGCAGGATTGCCAGGCTGTGACTTTTCGATTCTCATTTTTTCTCAGGTGATAGGCCCAGCAGTGGGTGTGATTGATTGACTGGTAGCACCGTGTTTCCCTTTTCAAAGCACCTTCTTTGTGTTTTCATTAGTGGCTCTTACCACGTCCCCCTTAGAATCGAGGGTACGCATTTCTCCACAATCGCTTCAGCATATATTGTTTGCAGCATTTATGCTAATGGCCCTTCTGGCTGCTGTGAGCTGATAGGTTTTTGTAATTTGGGTTTGCATGTCTTTGAAAATTCGTAAAACTCATCATTTTTCTCCACCGTTTTCTTTTCTGTTAAAAAAAAAGGAAACAATTGGGAGTACAATAGAACTCTTGAAATTGTGTTCTTGGAAGGTTGCCCTCTTTTGAAATTTTTGGTCGATTTTCCACTCCAGAATTTTTTTAGAAAGCAGGTGTCTTTTACCGAACTGCAAGTTTGGTGAATATTTAGTGACCTTTAGCAATGGGTTTAAATCTGCTGTTGTGGGAAGTGGCCTCAAGCAGGCAGCATATCTCCATTCCCATATCTGGGTACTAGGGCAGCAGAGCCTTTCTGGAAGTCGTGTTCCTAGTTTGTAAATTACATTGGAATGTGCATGGAGAAAGCCCCATAAGTATATGTCTCATTATTTCTTCTTGGTTTTAAAATTTTTTTTTAATTGGGGTAAAGCTTAGAATATTGTTTGTCCTAGGTGTACACCATCTGGTTCGTTTGTACATTATAGATGTCTATTCAAGTACAGATCCTCTTCCCATGTAAAATGTTACTGACGGTTCCGCAGACCTCCCTTGCTATATGGTTGGTCTTTTTGAGATATGGATATAATATGTGTTTGTATACATATAGTAACACTAATCTTAATTTATCCATTCCCCCCACCTTTCCTTTTAGATGAGCATAGTTTGTTTTCTAAGTCTGTGAGTGTCTTTCTCTGTGGAAATATGTTCCTTTGTGTCAGTTATTAGATAACGCCTATAAGTGATATCATAGAATATAGGTCTTTTGCTTTCCGACTTACCTCATGTTTCGTGATTATCTCCAGACTCATTTGTGGTGCCTCAGAGAGCAGTGGTTCATTGTTTTCCATGGCTATTATTCCATTGTGTACATGGACCACTTCTTCTTTATCCATTCACCTGTTGTTGGACATTTTGATTGCTCCACTGTCTTGGCTATTGTGAATAAGGCTGCACTGCAGCTTTTGCGGCCTGTGTCTTCTCGATTCTTGTCTTCTCAGGTGAGAGGTCCAATGGTGCGCCTGCTGCATTGAATGGTGCCTGCAGTTTTACTTTTAAACACAGCTCCTTTCTGTTCTCATTATTGGCTGTTACCCCTTCACGTCTCACCAGCAGGTAGAGGGTACACAGTTCCCTAAAACCCCTTCAGCATTTATTGTTTGTAGACTTTTTGCTCATGTTCAGGCGACTGGTGTAAGTTGAAACTTTTTGTAGATTAGATTGCATGGGTCTAACACTCCCTGAGGTTGAGCTTTTATCCATTTTCCTTTTTTTTTAAAAGAGCGTGAGTAAAACTTAACTCTTCATACTCTCTTCTTGAAACATTTGCCTGTTTTGAATTGTTTTGTCCATTCCCTCCTTCAGCACAATTTTTTAGGGCAGGTGTCCTTTACAGCCCTGAGTCCTTGGGAATGTTACGTGACCATTAGCTGTGAGTTTAAAGCTGTTCTTGCAGGAAACGGCCACAAGGTGGCAGCATTTCCCCTTTACCATATTTGGTTACTAGGGAAACAGAGCCTTAATGGAAGTGGTGTTGTAGGTTGTAAATTAGAATGGAATGTGCCAGGGAAAAGCCCTTTAAGTTTATGTCTCATTACTTCTTGTTCATATTTGTAGTTTACTTTTTATTTTTTATCCCAGTAAATATGATTACAATGGTTTGTTTGTTCTAGGTGTGCAAGATGTGGTTCTTTCACACATATACATGTATCTATTGTTCCTCGCATCCTTTTCCCATGTAGGTTATGACACAATGTTGAGTAGTCTTCTCCTGGTCTTCCGTACGTCTTTGGTGGTTATATATTTCACATGGTTTGTATATCTCTGTTAACCCCAATGTGGCAATGTATCCAATCCTCATCCCTTTCTATTTGGTGAACCATAAGTTTTTTAATGAATCTGTGATTGCCTTTCTCTGTGGAAATATCTTCATTGGTATCAATTTTTAAGTAACTCTTAAAAGTGATATGATAGGATATGTGTCTTTTGCTTTCTCACTTACTACACGTGGCGTGATTACGTCTAGACTCATCTATGGTGCTGCAAACGGCATTGTTTCATTTTTTTCACTAGCGAATATTCCATCTGTACATGGAGGAGTTCTT
Organism: Balaenoptera borealis; assembly: GCF_965194805.1. Lineage (NCBI taxonomy): Eukaryota > Metazoa > Chordata > Mammalia > Artiodactyla > Balaenopteridae > Balaenoptera > Balaenoptera borealis. Next base: position 186,683 of record NW_028123009.1, on the reverse strand, counting down.
CTTTGTCCATCCATCTGTTGGTGGACTTTTTGGTTACTTCCATATCTTGGCTATTGTAATACTGTGCAGTGCAGATTTGCCTGCCTGTGTCTTTCCAATTCTCTCTTCTTAGGTTTTACGTCGAGGAGTGGGCCTGCTGGATCATATAGTAGCTCAATGTTTACCTTTTTAAGGCACCTCCATTCTGTTCTCATTCGTGGCCCTTTCCAAGTTACGTCCCCTTTGAAGTTGAGGGTATGCATTTCTCCACAACACTTTCAGCATTTATTGTTTGTAGTTTTCTTGCTGATGGTTATTCTGACAAGTGTGAGCTGATACCTCTCTGTGGTTGAATTCGAATGTGCCACATAATCTGTTGAAATTGAGCTTTAAGGCATGTCCTTTGCTATTTTTCAAGCTGTGATTACCCCTTAGTTCTTCAAAGTGTTCTCTTTAAGTATGTGTCACATTTTGAAATGTTTTGGCCTTTACCTCCCTCAAGACATTTTGAGGGCCTGTTTCATTTACAGTTCTGCAGTACTTGTTCCTATGAAGTGACCATTAGCACAGGCTTTAAAGCTGCTTTTGCAGGTAACTGCCAGAGGGCGGCAGCCTTTCTATGTCCCCCACCCTGGTAACTAGGGAAAAGCCCTTGCGGCCTGTGGTGTTTCTCGGTTATAAATTAGAGTGGAGTGTGCCCGGACAAACCCACACAAGCTGATGTCTCCTTACTTTTGTTGGATTTTTACATTTAATTTTTATTTTTTATTGGAGTAATTTTCCACTGTGTACGTGGACCACTTCTACTTTGTGCATTCCTCGGTTGATGGACATTTTCATTGCTTCCAAGTGTTGGCTATGGTAAATATTGTTGGAGTGCAGGATTGCCAGGCTGTGACTTTTCGATTCTCATTTTTTCTCAGGTGATAGGCCCAGCAGTGGGTGTGATTGATTGACTGGTAGCACCGTGTTTCCCTTTTCAAAGCACCTTCTTTGTGTTTTCATTAGTGGCTCTTACCACGTCCCCCTTAGAATCGAGGGTACGCATTTCTCCACAATCGCTTCAGCATATATTGTTTGCAGCATTTATGCTAATGGCCCTTCTGGCTGCTGTGAGCTGATAGGTTTTTGTAATTTGGGTTTGCATGTCTTTGAAAATTCGTAAAACTCATCATTTTTCTCCACCGTTTTCTTTTCTGTTAAAAAAAAAGGAAACAATTGGGAGTACAATAGAACTCTTGAAATTGTGTTCTTGGAAGGTTGCCCTCTTTTGAAATTTTTGGTCGATTTTCCACTCCAGAATTTTTTTAGAAAGCAGGTGTCTTTTACCGAACTGCAAGTTTGGTGAATATTTAGTGACCTTTAGCAATGGGTTTAAATCTGCTGTTGTGGGAAGTGGCCTCAAGCAGGCAGCATATCTCCATTCCCATATCTGGGTACTAGGGCAGCAGAGCCTTTCTGGAAGTCGTGTTCCTAGTTTGTAAATTACATTGGAATGTGCATGGAGAAAGCCCCATAAGTATATGTCTCATTATTTCTTCTTGGTTTTAAAATTTTTTTTTAATTGGGGTAAAGCTTAGAATATTGTTTGTCCTAGGTGTACACCATCTGGTTCGTTTGTACATTATAGATGTCTATTCAAGTACAGATCCTCTTCCCATGTAAAATGTTACTGACGGTTCCGCAGACCTCCCTTGCTATATGGTTGGTCTTTTTGAGATATGGATATAATATGTGTTTGTATACATATAGTAACACTAATCTTAATTTATCCATTCCCCCCACCTTTCCTTTTAGATGAGCATAGTTTGTTTTCTAAGTCTGTGAGTGTCTTTCTCTGTGGAAATATGTTCCTTTGTGTCAGTTATTAGATAACGCCTATAAGTGATATCATAGAATATAGGTCTTTTGCTTTCCGACTTACCTCATGTTTCGTGATTATCTCCAGACTCATTTGTGGTGCCTCAGAGAGCAGTGGTTCATTGTTTTCCATGGCTATTATTCCATTGTGTACATGGACCACTTCTTCTTTATCCATTCACCTGTTGTTGGACATTTTGATTGCTCCACTGTCTTGGCTATTGTGAATAAGGCTGCACTGCAGCTTTTGCGGCCTGTGTCTTCTCGATTCTTGTCTTCTCAGGTGAGAGGTCCAATGGTGCGCCTGCTGCATTGAATGGTGCCTGCAGTTTTACTTTTAAACACAGCTCCTTTCTGTTCTCATTATTGGCTGTTACCCCTTCACGTCTCACCAGCAGGTAGAGGGTACACAGTTCCCTAAAACCCCTTCAGCATTTATTGTTTGTAGACTTTTTGCTCATGTTCAGGCGACTGGTGTAAGTTGAAACTTTTTGTAGATTAGATTGCATGGGTCTAACACTCCCTGAGGTTGAGCTTTTATCCATTTTCCTTTTTTTTTAAAAGAGCGTGAGTAAAACTTAACTCTTCATACTCTCTTCTTGAAACATTTGCCTGTTTTGAATTGTTTTGTCCATTCCCTCCTTCAGCACAATTTTTTAGGGCAGGTGTCCTTTACAGCCCTGAGTCCTTGGGAATGTTACGTGACCATTAGCTGTGAGTTTAAAGCTGTTCTTGCAGGAAACGGCCACAAGGTGGCAGCATTTCCCCTTTACCATATTTGGTTACTAGGGAAACAGAGCCTTAATGGAAGTGGTGTTGTAGGTTGTAAATTAGAATGGAATGTGCCAGGGAAAAGCCCTTTAAGTTTATGTCTCATTACTTCTTGTTCATATTTGTAGTTTACTTTTTATTTTTTATCCCAGTAAATATGATTACAATGGTTTGTTTGTTCTAGGTGTGCAAGATGTGGTTCTTTCACACATATACATGTATCTATTGTTCCTCGCATCCTTTTCCCATGTAGGTTATGACACAATGTTGAGTAGTCTTCTCCTGGTCTTCCGTACGTCTTTGGTGGTTATATATTTCACATGGTTTGTATATCTCTGTTAACCCCAATGTGGCAATGTATCCAATCCTCATCCCTTTCTATTTGGTGAACCATAAGTTTTTTAATGAATCTGTGATTGCCTTTCTCTGTGGAAATATCTTCATTGGTATCAATTTTTAAGTAACTCTTAAAAGTGATATGATAGGATATGTGTCTTTTGCTTTCTCACTTACTACACGTGGCGTGATTACGTCTAGACTCATCTATGGTGCTGCAAACGGCATTGTTTCATTTTTTTCACTAGCGAATATTCCATCTGTACATGGAGGAGTTCTTCTTTGTCCATCCATCTGTTGGTGGACTTTTTGGTTACTTCCATATCTTGGCTATTGTAATACTGTGCAGTGCAGATTTGCCTGCCTGTGTCTTTCCAATTCTCTCTTCTTAGGTTTTACGTCGAGGAGTGGGCCTGCTGGATCATATAGTAGCTCAATGTTTACCTTTTTAAGGCACCTCCATTCTGTTCTCATTCGTGGCCCTTTCCAAGTTACGTCCCCTTTGAAGTTGAGGGTATGCATTTCTCCACAACACTTTCAGCATTTATTGTTTGTAGTTTTCTTGCTGATGGTTATTCTGACAAGTGTGAGCTGATACCTCTCTGTGGTTGAATTCGAATGTGCCACATAATCTGTTGAAATTGAGCTTTAAGGCATGTCCTTTGCTATTTTTCAAGCTGTGATTACCCCTTAGTTCTTCAAAGTGTTCTCTTTAAGTATGTGTCACATTTTGAAATGTTTTGGCCTTTACCTCCCTCAAGACATTTTGAGGGCCTGTTTCATTTACAGTTCTGCAGTACTTGTTCCTATGAAGTGACCATTAGCACAGGCTTTAAAGCTGCTTTTGCAGGTAACTGCCAGAGGGCGGCAGCCTTTCTATGTCCCCCACCCTGGTAACTAGGGAAAAGCCCTTGCGGCCTGTGGTGTTTCTCGGTTATAAATTAGAGTGGAGTGTGCCCGGACAAACCCACACAAGCTGATGTCTCCTTACTTTTGTTGGATTTTTACATTTAATTTTTATTTTTTATTGGAGTAATTTTCCACTGTGTACGTGGACCACTTCTACTTTGTGCATTCCTCGGTTGATGGACATTTTCATTGCTTCCAAGTGTTGGCTATGGTAAATATTGTTGGAGTGCAGGATTGCCAGGCTGTGACTTTTCGATTCTCATTTTTTCTCAGGTGATAGGCCCAGCAGTGGGTGTGATTGATTGACTGGTAGCACCGTGTTTCCCTTTTCAAAGCACCTTCTTTGTGTTTTCATTAGTGGCTCTTACCACGTCCCCCTTAGAATCGAGGGTACGCATTTCTCCACAATCGCTTCAGCATATATTGTTTGCAGCATTTATGCTAATGGCCCTTCTGGCTGCTGTGAGCTGATAGGTTTTTGTAATTTGGGTTTGCATGTCTTTGAAAATTCGTAAAACTCATCATTTTTCTCCACCGTTTTCTTTTCTGTTAAAAAAAAAGGAAACAATTGGGAGTACAATAGAACTCTTGAAATTGTGTTCTTGGAAGGTTGCCCTCTTTTGAAATTTTTGGTCGATTTTCCACTCCAGAATTTTTTTAGAAAGCAGGTGTCTTTTACCGAACTGCAAGTTTGGTGAATATTTAGTGACCTTTAGCAATGGGTTTAAATCTGCTGTTGTGGGAAGTGGCCTCAAGCAGGCAGCATATCTCCATTCCCATATCTGGGTACTAGGGCAGCAGAGCCTTTCTGGAAGTCGTGTTCCTAGTTTGTAAATTACATTGGAATGTGCATGGAGAAAGCCCCATAAGTATATGTCTCATTATTTCTTCTTGGTTTTAAAGTTGTTTTTAATTGCGGTAAAGCTGAGAATATTGTTTGTCCTAGGTGTACACCATCTGGTTCGTTTGTACATTATATATGTCTATTCAAGTACAGATCCTCTTCCCATGTAAAATGTTACTGTCGGTTCCGCAGACCTCCCTTGCTATATGGTTGGTCTTTTTGAGATATGGATATAATATGTGTTTGTATACATATAGTAACACTAATCTTAACTTATCCATTCCCCCCACCTTTCCTTTTAGATGAGCATAGTTTGTTTTCTAAGTCTGTGAGTGTCTTTCTCTGTGGAAATATGTTCCTTTGTGTCAGTTATTAGATAACGCCTATAAGTGATATCATAGAATATAGGTCTTTTGCTTTCCGACTTACCTCATGTTTCGTGATTATCTCCAGACTCATTTGTGGTGCCTCAGAGAGCAGTGGTTCATTGTTTTCCATGGCTATTATTCCATTGTGTACATGGACCACTTCTTTATCCATTCACCTGTTGTTGGACATTTTGATTGCTCCACTGTCTTGGCTATTGTGAATAAGGCTGCACTGCAGCTTTTGCGGCCTGTGTCTTCTCGATTCTTGTCTTGTCAGGTGAGAGGTCCAATGGTGCGCCTGCTGCATTGAATGGTGCCTGCAGTTTTACTTTTAAACACAGCTCCTTTCTGTTCTCATAATTGGCTGTTACTCCTTCACGTCTCACCAGCAGGTAGAGTGTACACAGTTCTCTAAAACCCCTTCAGCATTTATTGTTTGTTGCCTTTTTGCTGATGGTAAGTCAACTGGTGTAAGTTGAAACTTTTTGTAGATTAGATTGCATGGGTCTAACACTCCCTGAGGTTGAGCTTTTATCCATTTTCCTTTTTTTTAAAAGAACGTGAGTAAAACTTAACTCTTCATACTCTCTTCTTGAAACATTTGCCTGTTTTGAATTTTTTTGTCCATTCCTTCCTTCAGCACAATTTTTTAGGGCAGGTGTCCTTTACAGCCCTGAGTCCTTGGGAATGTTAAGTGACCATTAGCTGTGAGTTTAAAGCTGTTCTTGCAGGAAACGGCCACAAGGTGGCAGCATTTCCCCTTTACCATATTTGTTTACTAGGGAAACAGAGCCTTAATGGAAGTGGTGTTGTAGGTTGTAAATTAGAATGGAATGTGCCAGGGAAAAGCCCTTTAAGTTTATGTCTCATTACTTCTTGTTCATATTTGTAGTTTACTTTTTATTTTTTATCCCAGTAAATATGATTACAATGGTTTGTTTGTTCTAGGTGTGCAAGATGTGGTTCTTTCACACATACACATGTATCTATTCTTCCTCGCATCCTTTTCCCATGTAGGTTATGACACAATGTTGAGTAGTCTTCTCCTGGTCTTCCGTACGTCTTTGGTGATTATATATTTCACATGGTTTGTATATCTCTGTTAACCCCAATGTGGCAATGTATCCAATCCTCATCCCTTTCTATTTGGTGAACCATAAGTTTTTTAATGAATCTGTGATTGCCTTTCTCTGTGGAAATATCTTCATTGGTATCAATTTTTAAGTAACTCTTAAAAGTGATATGATAGGATATGTGCCTTTTGCTTTCTCACTTACTACACGTGGCGTGATTACGTCTAGACTCATCTATGGTGCTTCAAATAGCATTGTTTCATTTTTTTCACTAGCGAATATTCCATCTGTACATGGAGGAGTTCTTCTTTGTCCATCCATCTGTTGGTGGACATTTTGGTTACTTCCATATCTTGGCTATTGTAATACTGTGCAGTGCAGATTTGCCTGCCTGTGTCTTTCCAATTCTCTCTTCTTAGGTTATACGTCGAGGAGTGGGCCTGCTGGATCATATGGTAGCTCAATGTTTACCTTTTTAAGGCACCTCCATTCTGTTCTCATTCGTGGCCCTTTCCAAGTTACGTCCCCTTTGATGTTGAGGTTATGCATTTCTCCACAACACCTTCAGCATTTATTGTTTGTAGTTTTCTTGCTGATGGTTATTCTGACAAGAGTGAGCTGATACCTCTCTGTGGTTGAATTCGAATGTGCCACATAATCTGTTGAAATTGAGCTTTAAGGCATGTCCTTTTATATTTTTCAAGCTGTGATTACCCCTTAGTTCTTCAAAGTGTTCTCTTTAAGTATGTGTCACATTTTGAAATATTTTGGCCTTTACCTCCCTCAAGACATTTTGAGGGCCTGTTTCATTTACAGTTCTGCAGTACTTGTTCCTATGAAGTGACCATTAGCACAGGCTTTAAAGAGGCTTTTGCAGGTAACTGCCAGAGGGCGGCAGCCTTTCTATGTCACCCACCCTGGTAAATAGGGAAAAGCCCTTGTGGCCTGTGGTGTTTCTCGGTTATAAATTAGAGTGGAGTGTGCCCGGACAAACCCACACAAGCTGATGTCTCATTACTTTTGTTGGATTTTTAAATTTAATTTTTATTTTTTATTGGAGTAATTTTCCACTGTGTACGTGGACCACTTCTACTTTGTGCATTAATCGGTTGATGGACATTTTCATTGCTTCCAAGTGTTGGCTATGGTAAATATTGTTGGAGTGCAGGATTGCCAGCCTGTGACTTTTTGATTCTCATTTTCTCAGGTGATAGGCCCAGCAGTGTGTGTGATTGATTGACTGGTAGCACCGTGTTACCCTTTTCAAAGCAACTTCTTTGTGTTTTCATTAGTGGCTCTTACCACGTCCCCCTTAGAATCGACGGTATGCATTTCTCCACAATCGCTTCAGCATTTATTGTTTGCAGCATTTATGCTAATGGCCCTTCTGGCTGCTGTGAGCTGATAGGTTTTTGTAATTTGGGTTTGCATGTCTTTGAAAATTCGTAAAACTCATCATTTTTCTCCACCGTTTTCTTTTCTGTTAAAAAAAGGAAACAATTGGGAGTACAATAGAACTCTTGAAATTGTGTTCTTGGAAGGTTGCCCTCTTTTGAAATTTTTGGTCGATTTTCCACCCCAGAATTTTTTTAGAAAGCAGGTGTGTTTTAGCGAACTGCAAGTTTGGTGAATATTTAGTGACCTTTAGCAATGGGTTTAAAGCTGCTGTTGTAGGAAGTGGCCTCAAGCAGGAAGCATGTCTCCATTCCCATATCTGGGTACTAGGGCAGCAGAGCCTTTCTGGAAGTCGTGTTCCTAGTTTGTAAATTACATTGGAATGTGCATGAAGAAAGCCCCATAAGTTTATATCTCATTATTTCTTCTTGGTTTTAAAATTTTTTTTAATTGGGGTAAAGCTTAGAATATTGTTTGTCCTAGGTGTACACCATCTGGTTCGTTTGTACATTATATATGTCTATTCAAGTACAGATCCTCTTCCCATGTAAAATGTTACTGAGGGTTCCGCAGACCTCCCTTGCTATATGGTTGGTCTTTTTGAGATATGTATATAATATGTGTTTGTATACATATAGTAACACTAATCTTAATTTATCCATTCCCCCCACCTTTCCTTTTAGATGAGCATAGTTTGTTTTCTAAGTCTGTGAGTGTCTTTCTCTGTGGAAATATGTTCCTTTGTGTCAGTTATTAGATAACGCCTATAAGTGATATCATAGAATATAGGTCTTTTGCTTTCCGACTTACCTCATGTTTCGTGATTATCTCCAGACTCATTTGTGGTGCCTCAGAGAGCAGTGGTTCATGGTTTTCCATGGCTATTATTCCATTGTGTACATGGACCACTTCTTCTTTATCCATTTACCGGTTGTTGGACATTTTGATTGCTTCCCTGTCTTGGCTATTGTGAATAAGGCTGCACTGCAGCTTTTGCGGCCTGTGTCTTCTCGATTCTTGTCTTCTCAAGTGAGAGGTCCATTGGTGCGCCTGCTGGATTGAATGGTACCTCCATTTTTACTTTTAAACACAGCTCCTTTCTGTTCTCATTATTGGCTGTTACCCCTTTACGTCTCACCAGCAGGTAGAGGGTACACAGTTCCCTAAAACCCCTTCAGCATTTATTGTTTGTAGACTTTTTGCTCATGGTCAGTCGACTGGTATAAGTTGAAACTTTTTGTAGATTAGATTGCATGGGTCTAACACTCCCTGAGGTTGAGCTTTTATCCATTTTCCTTTTTTTTAAAAGAGCGTGAGTAAAACCTAACTCTTCATACTCTCTTCTTGAAACATTTGCCTGTTTTGAATTGTTTTGTCCATTCCCTCCTTCAGCACAATTTTTTAGGGCAGGTGTTCTTTACAGCCCTGAGTCCTTGGGAATGTTAAGTGACCATTCGCTGTGAGTTTAAAGCTGTTCTTGCAGGAAACGGCCACAAGGTGGCAGCATTTCCCCTTTACCATATTTGGTTACTAGGGAAACAGAGCCTTAATGGAAGTGGTGTTGTAGGTTGTAAATTAGAATGGAATGTGCCAGGGAAAAGCCCTTTAAGTTTATGTCTCATTACTTCTTGTTCATATTTGTAGTTTACTTTTTATTTTTTATCCCAGTAAATATGATTACAATGGTTTGTTTGTTCTAGGTGTGCAAGATGTGGTTCTTTCACACATATACATGTATCTATTCTTCCTCGCCTCCTTTTCCCATGTAGGTTATGACACAATGTTGAGTAGTCTTCTCCTGGTCTTCCGTACGTCTTTGGTGGTTATATATTTCACATGGTTTGTATATCTCTGTTAACCCCAATGTGGCAATGTATCCAATCCTCATCCCTTTCTATTTGGTGAACCATAAGTTTTTTAATGAATCTGTGATTGCCTTTCTCTGTGGAAATATCTTCATTGGTATCAATTTTTAAGTAACTCTTAAAAGTGATATGATAGGATATGTGTCGTTTGCTTTCTCACTTACTACACGTGGCGTGATTACGTCTAGACTCATCTATGGTGCTGCAAACGGCATTGTTTCATTTTTTTCACTAGCGAATATTCCATCTGTACATGGAGGAGTTCTTCTTTGTCCATCCATCTGTTGGTGGACTTTTTGGTTACTTCCATATCTTGGCTATTGTAATACTGTGCAGTGCAGATTTGCCTGCCTGTGTCTTTCCAATTCTCTCTTCTTAGGTTTTACGTCGAGGAGTGGGCCTGCTGGATCATATAGTAGCTCAATGTTTACCTTTTTAAGGCACCTCCATTCTGTTCTCATTCGTGGCCCTTTCCAAGTTACGTCCCCTTTGATGTTGAGGGTATGCATTTCTCCACAACACCTTCAGCATTTATTGTTTGTAGTTTTCTTGCTGATGGTTATTCTGACAAGAGTGAGCTGATACCTCTCTGTGGTTGAATTCGAATGTGCCACATAATCTGTTGAAATTGAGCTTTAAGGCATGTCCTTTGCTATTTTTCAAGCTGTGATTACCCCTTAGTTCTTCAAAGTGTTCTCTTTAAGTATGTGTCACATTTTGAAATATTTTGGCCTTTACCTCCCTCAAGACATTTTGAGGGCCTGTTTCATTTACAGTTCTGCAGTACTTATTCCTATGAAGTGACCATTAGCACAGACTTTAAAGCTGCTTTTGCAGGTAACTGCCAGAGGGCGGCAACCTTTCTATGTCCCCCACCCTGGTAAATAGGGAAAAGCCCTTGTGGCCTGTGGTGTTTCTCGGTTATAAATTAGAGTGGAGTGTGCCCGGACAAACCCACACAAGCTGATGTCTCATTACTTTTGTTGGATTTTTAAATTTAATTTTTATTTTTTATTGGAGTAATTTTCCACTGTGTACGTGGACCACTTCTACTTTGTGCATTAATCGGTTGATGGACATTTTCATTGCTTCCAAGTGTTGGCTATGGTAAATATTGTTGGAGTGCGGGATTGCCAGCCTGTGACTTTTTGATTCTCATTTTCTCAGGTGATAGGCCCAGCAGTGGGTGTGATTGATTGACTGGTAGCACCGTGTTACCCTTTTCAAAGCAACTTCTTTGTGTTTTCATTAGTGGCTCTTACCACGTCCCCCTTAGAATCGACGGTATGCATTTCTCCACAATCGCTTCAACATTTATTGTTTGCAGCATTTATGCTAATGGCCCTTCTGGCTACTGTGAGCTGATAGGTTTTTGTAATTTGGGTTTGCATGTCTTTGAAAATTCGTAAAACTCATCATTTTTCTCCACCGTTTTCTTTTCTGTTAAAAAAAGGAAACAATTGGGAGTACAACAGAACTCTTGAAATTGTGTTCTTGGAAGGTTGCCCTCTTTTGAAATTTTTGGTCGATTTTCCCCCCAGAATTTTATTAGAAAGCAGGTGTCTTTTACCGAACTGCAAGTTTGGTGAATATTTAGTGACCTTTAGCAGTGGGTTTAAAGCTGCTGTTGTAGGAAGTGGCCTCAAGCAGGAAGCATGTCTCCATTCCCATATCTGGGTACTAGGGCAGCAGAGCCTTTCTGGAAGTCGTGTTCCTAGTTTGTAAATTACATTGGAATGTGCATGGAGAAAGCCCCATAAGTTTATGTCTCATTATTTCTTCTTGGTTTTAAAATTTTTTTTAATTGGGGTAAAGCTTAGAATATTGTTTGTCCTAGGTGTACACAATCTGGTTCGTTTGTACATTATATATGTCTATTCAAGTACAGATCCTCTTCCCATGTAAAATGTTACTGAGGGTTCCGCAGACCTCCCTTGCTATATGGTTGGTCTTTTTGAGATATGTATATAATATGTGTTTGTATACATATAGTAACACTAATCTTAATTTATCCATTCCCCCCACCTTTCCTTTTAGATGAGCATAGTTTGTTTTCTAAGTCTGTGAGTGTCTTTCTCTGTGGAAATATGTTCCTTTGTGTCAGTTATTAGATAACGCCTATAAGTGATATCATAGAATATAGGTCTTTTGCTTTCCGACTTACCTCATGTTTCGTGATTATCTCCAGACTCATTTGTGGTGCCTCAGAGAGCAGTGGTTCATTGTTTTCCATGGCTATTATTCCATTGTGTACATGGACCACTTCTTTATCCATTCACCTGTTGTTGGACATTTTGATTGCTTCCCTGTCTTGGCTATTGTGAATAAGGCTGCACTGCAGCTTTTGCGGCCTGTGTCTTCTCGATTCTTGTCTTCTCAAGTGAGAGGTCCATTGGTGCGCCTGCTGGATTGAATGGTACCTCCATTTTTACTTTTAAACACAGCTCCTTTCTGTTCTCATTATTGGCTGTTACCCCTTTACGTCTCACCAGCAGGTAGAGGGTACACAGTTCCCTAAAACCCGTTCAGCATTTATTGTTTGTAGACTTTTTGCTCATGGTCAGTCGACTGGTGTAAGTTGAAACTTTTTGTAGATTAGATTGCATGGGTCTAACACTCCCTGAGGTTGAGCTTTTATCCATTTTCCTTTTTTTTAAAAGAGCGTGAGTAAAACTTAACTCTTCATACTCTCTTCTTGAAACATTTGCCTGTTTTGAATTGTTTTGTCCATTCCCTCCTTCAGCACAATTTTTTAGGGCAGGTGTCCTTTACAGCCCTGAGTCCTTGGGAATGTTAAGTGACCATTCGCTGTGAGTTTAAAGCTGTTCTTGCAGGAAACGGCCACAAGGTGGCAGCATTTCCCCTTTACCATATTTGGTTACTAGGGAAACAGAGCCTTAATGGAAGTGGTGTTGTAGGTTGTAAATTAGAATGGAATGTGCCAGGGAAAAGCCCTTTAAGTTTATGTCTCATTACTTCTTGTTCATATTTGTAGTTTACTTTTTATTTTTTATCCCAGTAAATATGATTACAATGGTTTGTTTGTTCTAGGTGTGCAAGATGTGGTTCTTTCACACATATACATGTATCTATTCTTCCTCGCCTCCTTTTCCCATGTAGCTTATGACACAATGTTGAGTAGTCTTCTCCTGGTCTTCCGTACGTCTTTGGTGGTTATATATTTCACATGGTTTGTATATCTCTGTTAACCCCAATGTGGCAATGTATCCAATCCTCATCCCTTTCTATTTGGTGAACCATAAGTTTTTTAATGAATCTGTGATTGCCTTTCTCTGTGGAAATATCTTCATTGGTATCAATTTTTAAGTAACTCTTAAAAGTGATATGATAGGATATGTGTCGTTTGCTTTCTCACTTACTACACGTGGCGTGATTACGTCTAGACTCATCTATGGTGCTGCAAACGGCATTGTTTCATTTTTTTCACTAGCGAATATTCCATCTGTACATGGAGGAGTTCTTCTTTGTCCATCCATCTGTTGGTGGACTTTTTGGTTACTTCCATATCTTGGCTATTGTAATACTGTGCAGTGCAGATATGCCTGCCTGTGTCTTTCCAATTCTCTCTTCTTAGGTTTTACGTCGAGGAGTGGGCCTGCTGGATCATATAGTAGCTCAATGTTTACCTTTTTAAGGCACCTCCATTCTGTTCTCATTCGTGGCCCTTTCCAAGTTACGTCCCCTTTGATGTTGAGGGTATGCATTTCTCCACAACACCTTCAGCATTTATTGTTTGTAGTTTTCTTGCTGATGGTTATTCTGACAAGAGTGAGCTGATACCTCTCTGTGGTTGAATTCGAATGTGCCACATAATCTGTTGAAATTGAGCTTTAAGGCATGTCCTTTTCTATTTTTCAAGCTGTGATTACCCCTTAGTTCTTCAAAGTGTTCTCTTTAAGTATGTGTCACATTTTGAAATATTTTGGCCTTTACCTCCCTCAAGACATTTTGAGGGCCTGTTTCATTTACAGTTCTGCAGTACTTGTTCCTATGAAGTGACCATTAGCACAGGCTTTAAAGAGGCTTTTGCAGGTAACTGCCAGAGGGCGGCAGCCTTTCTATGTCCCCCACCCTGGTAAATAGGGAAAAGCCCTTGTGGCCTGTGGTGTTTCTCGGTTATAAATTAGAGTGGAGTGTGCCCGGACAAACCCACACAAGCTGATGTCTCCTTACTTTTGTTGGATTTTTACATTTAATTTTTATTTTTTATTGGAGTAATTTTCCACTGTGTACGTGGACCACTTCTACTTTGTGCATTAATCGGTTGATGGACATTTTCATTGCTTCCAAGTGTTGGCTATGGTAAATATTGTTGGAGTGCAGGATTGCCAGCCTGTGACTTTTTGATTCTCATTTTCTCAGGTGATAGGCCCAGCAGTGTGTGTGATTGATTGACTGGTAGCACCGTGTTACCCTTTTCAAAGCAACTTCTTTGTGTTTTCATTAGTGGCTCTTACCACGTCCCCCTTAGAATCGACGGTATGCATTTCTCCACAATCGCTTCAGCATTTATTGTTTGCAGCATTTATGCTAATGGCCCTTCTGGCTGCTGTGAGCTGATAGGTTTTTGTAATTTGGGTTTGCATGTCTTTGAAAATTCGTAAAACTCATCATTTTTCTCCACCGTTTTCTTTTCTGTTAAAAAAAGGAAACAATTGGGAGTACAATAGAACTCTTGAAATTGTGTTCTTGGAAGGTTGCCCTCTTTTGAAATTTTTGGTCGATTTTCCACCCCAGAATTTTTTTAGAAAGCAGGTGTCTTTTAGCGAACTGCAAGTTTGGTGAATATTTAGTGACCTTTAGCAATGGGTTTAAAGCTGCTGTTGTAGGAAGTGGCCTCAAGCAGGAAGCATGTCTCCATTCCCATATCTGGGTACTAGGGCAGCAGAGCCTTTCTGGAAGTCGTGTTCCTAGTTTGTAAATTACATTGGAATGTGCATGAAGAAAGCCCCATAAGTTTATATCTCATTATTTCTTCTTGGTTTTAAAATTTTTTTTAATTGGGGTAAAGCTTAGAATATTGTTTGTCCTAGGTGTACACCATCTGGTTCGTTTGTACATTATATATGTCTATTCAAGTACAGATCCTCTTCCCATGTAAAATGTTACTGAGGGTTCCGCAGACCTCCCTTGCTATATGGTTGGTCTTTTTGAGATATGTATATAATATGTGTTTGTATACATATAGTAACACTAATCTTAATTTATCCATTCCCCCCACCTTTCCTTTTAGATGAGCATAGTTTGTTTTCTAAGTCTGTGAGTGTCTTTCTCTGTGGAAATATGTTCCTTTGTGTCAGTTATTAGATAACGCCTATAAGTGATATCATAGAATATAGGTCTTTTGCTTTCCGACTTACCTCATGTTTCGTGATTATCTCCAGACTCATTTGTGGTGCCTCAGAGAGCAGTGGTTCATGGTTTTCCATGGCTATTATTCCATTGTGTACATGGACCACTTCTTCTTTATCCATTTACCGGTTGTTGGACATTTTGATTGCTTCCCTGTCTTGGCTATTGTGAATAAGGCTGCACTGCAGCTTTTGCGGCCTGTGTCTTCTCGATTCTTGTCTTCTCAAGTGAGAGGTCCATTGGTGCGCCTGCTGGATTGAATGGTACCTCCATTTTTACTTTTAAACACAGCTCCTTTCTGTTCTCATTATTGGCTGTTACCCCTTTACGTCTCACCAGCAGGTAGAGGGTACACAGTTCCCTAAAACCCCTTCAGCATTTATTGTTTGTAGACTTTTTGCTCATGGTCAGTCGACTGGTGTAAGTTGAAACTTTTTGTAGATTAGATTGCATGGGTCTAACACTCCCTGAGGTTGAGCTTTTATCCATTTTCCTTTTTTTTAAAAGAGCGGGAGTAAAACTTAACTCTTCATACTCTCTTCTTGAAACATTTGCCTGTTTTGAATTGTTTTGTCCATTCCCTCCTTCAGCACAATTTTTTAGGGCAGGTGTCCTTTACAGCCCTGAGTCCTTGGGAATGTTAAGTGACCATTAGCTGTGAGTTTAAAGCTGTTCTTGCAGGAAACGGCCACAAGGTGGCAGCATTTCCCCTTTACCATATTTGGTTACTAGGGAAACAGAGCCTTAATGGAAGTGGTGTTGTAGGTTGTAAATTAGAATGGAATGTGCCAGGGAAAAGCCCTTTAAGTTTATGTCTCATTACTTCTTGTTCATATTTGTAATTTACTTTTTATTTTTTATCCCAGTAAATATGATTACAATGGTTTGTTTGTTCTAGGTGTGCAAGATGTGGTTCTTTCACACATATACATGTATCTGTTCTTCCTCGCATCCTTTTCCCATGTAGGTTAGGACACAATGTTGAGTAGTCTTCTCCTGGTCTTCCGTACGTCTTTGGTGGTTATATATTTCACATGGTTTGTATATCTCTGTTAACCCCAATGTGGCAATGTATCCAATCCTCATCCCTTTCTATTTGGTGAACCATAAGTTTTTTAATGAATCTGTGATTGCCTTTCTCTGTGGAAATATCTTCATTGGTATCAATTTTTAAGTAACTCTTAAAAGTGATATGATAGGATATGTGTCGTTTGCTTTCTCACTTACTACACGTGGCGTGATTACGTCTAGACTCATCTATGGTGCTGCAAACGGCATTGTTTCATTTTTTTCACTAGCGAATATTCCATTTGTACATGGAGGAGTTCTTCTTTGTCCATCCATCTGTTGGTGGACTTTTTGGTTACTTCCATATCTTGGCTATTGTAATACTGTGCAGTGCAGATTTGCCTGCCTGTGTCTTTCCAATTCTCTCTTCTTAGGTTTTACGTCGAGGAGTGGGCCTGCTGGATCATATAGTAGCTCAATGTTTACCTTTTTAAGGCACCTCCATTCTGTTCTCATTCGTGGCCCTTTCCAAGTTACGTCCCCTTTGATGTTGAGGGTATGCATTTCTCCACAACACCTTCAGCATTTATTGTTTGTAGTTTTCTTGCTGATGGTTATTCTGACAAGAGTGAGCTGATACCTCTCTGTGGTTGAATTCGAATGTGCCACATAATCTGTTGAAATTGACCTTTAAGGCATGTCCTTTGCTATTTTTCAAGCTGTGATTACCCCTTAGTTCTTCAAAGTGTTCTCTTTAAGTATGTGTCACATTTTGAAATATTTTGGCCTTTACCTCCCTCAAGACATTTTGAGGGCCTGTTTCATTTACAGTTCTGCAGTACTTATTCCTATGAAGTGACCATTAGCACAGACTTTAAAGCTGCTTTTGCAGGTAACTGCCAGAGGGCGGCAACCTTTCTATGTCCCCCACCCTGGTAAATAGGGAAAAGCCCTTGTGGCCTGTGGTGTTTCTCGGTTATAAATTAGAGTGGAGTGTGCCCGGACAAACCCACACAAGCTGATGTCTCATTACTTTTGTTGGATTTTTAAATTTAATTTTTATTTTTTATTGGAGTAATTTTCCACTGTGTACGTGGACCACTTCTACTTTGTGCATTAATCGGTTGATGGACATTTTCATTGCTTCCAAGTGTTGGCTATGGTAAATATTGTTGGAGTGCGGGATTGCCAGCCTGTGACTTTTTGATTCTCATTTTCTCAGGTGATAGGCCCAGCAGTGGGTGTGATTGATTGACTGGTAGCACCGTGTTACCCTTTTCAAAGCAACTTCTTTGTGTTTTCATTAGTGGCTCTTACCACGTCCCCCTTAGAATCGACGGTATGCATTTCTCCACAATCGCTTCAGCATTTATTGTTTGCAGCATTTATGCTAATGGCCCTTCTGGCTGCTGTGAGCTGATAGGTTTTTGTAATTTGGGTTTGCATGTCTTTGAAAATTCGTAAAACTCATCATTTTTCTCCACCGTTTTCTTTTCTGTTAAAAAAAGGAAACAATTGGGAGTACAATAGAACTCTTGAAATTGTGTTCTTGGAAGGTTGCCCTCTTTTGAAATTTTTGGTCGATTTTCCCCCCAGAATTTTATTAGAAAGCAGGTGTCTTTTACCGAACTGCAAGTTTGGTGAATATTTAGTGACCTTTAGCAGTGGGTTTAAAGCTGCTGTTGTAGGAAGTGGCCTCAAGCAGGAAGCATGTCTCCATTCCCATATCTGGGTACTAGGGCAGCAGAGCCTTTCTGGAAGTCGTGTTCCTAGTTTGTAAATTACATTGGAATGTGCATGGAGAAAGCCCCATAAGTTTATGTCTCATTATTTCTTCTTGGTTTTAAAATTTTTTTTAATTGGGGTAAAGCTTAGAATATTGTTTGTCCTAGGTGTACACAATCTGGTTCGTTTGTACATTATATATGTCTATTCAAGTACAGATCCTCTTCCCATGTAAAATGTTACTGAGGGTTCCGCAGACCTCCCTTGCTATATGGTTGGTCTTTTTGAGATATGTATATAATATGTGTTTGTATACATATAGTAACACTAATCTTAATTTATCCATTCCCCCCACCTTTCCTTTTAGATGAGCATAGTTTGTTTTCTAAGTCTGTGAGTGTCTTTCTCTGTGGAAATATGTTCCTTTGTGTCAGTTATTAGATAACGCCTATAAGTGATATCATAGAATATAGGTCTTTTGCTTTCCGACTTACCTCATGTTTCGTGATTATCTCCAGACTCATTTGTGGTGCCTCAGAGAGCAGTGGTTCATTGTTTTCCATGGCTATTATTCCATTGTGTACATGGACCACTTCTTTATCCATTCACCTGTTGTTGGACATTTTGATTGCTCCACTGTCTTGGCTATTGTGAATAAGGCTGCACTGCAGCTTTTGCGGCCTGTGTCTTCTCGATTCTTGTCTTCTCAAGTGAGAGGTCCATTGGTGCGCCTGCTGGATTGAATGGTACCTCCATTTTTACTTTTAAACACAGCTCCTTTCTGTTCTCATTATTGGCTGTTACCCCTTTACGTCTCACCAGCAGGTAGAGGGTACACATTTCCCTAAAGCCCGTTCAGCATTTATTGTTTGTAGACTTTTTGCTCATGGTCAGTCGACTGGTGTAAGTTGAAACTTTTTGTAGATTAGATTGCATGGGTCTAACACTCCCTGAGGTTGAGCTTTTATCCATTTTCCTTTTTTTTAAAAGAGCGTGAGTAAAACTTAACTCTTCATACTCTCTTCTTGAAACATTTGCCTGTTTTGAATTGTTTTGTCCATTCCCTCCTTCAGCACAATTTTTTAGGGCAGGTGTCCTTTACAGCCCTGAGTCCTTGGGAATGTTAAGTGACCATTAGCTGTGAGTTTAAAGCTGTTCTTGCAGGAAACGGCCACAAGGTGGCAGCATTTCCCCTTTACCATATTTGGTTACTAGGGAAACAGAGCCTTAATGGAAGTGGTGTTGTAGGTTGTAAATTAGAATGGAATGTGCCAGGGAAAAGCCCTTTAAGTTTATGTCTCATTACTTCTTGTTCATATTTGTAGTTTACTTTTTATTTTTTATCCCAGTAAATATGATTACAATGGTTTGTTTGTTCTAGGTGTGCAAGATGTGGTTCTTTCACACATATACATGTATCTGTTCTTCCTCGCATCCTTTTCCCATGTAGGTTAGGACACAATGTTGAGTAGTCTTCTCCTGGTCTTCCGTACGTCTTTGGTGGTTATATATTTCACATGGTTTGTATATCTCTGTTAACCCCAATGTGGCAATGTATCCAATCCTCATCCCTTTCTATTTGGTGAACCATAAGTTTTTTAATGAATCTGTGATTGCCTTTCTCTGTGGAAATATCTTCATTGGTATCAATTTTTAAGTAACTCTTAAAAGTGATATGATAGGATATGTGTCGTTTGCTTTCTCACTTACTACACGTGGCGTGATTACGTCTAGACTCATCTATGGTGCTGCAAACGGCATTGTTTCATTTTTTTCACTAGCGAATATTCCATCTGTACATGGAGGAGTTCTTCTTTGTCCATCCATCTGTTGGTGGACTTTTTGGTTACTTCCATATCTTGGCTATTGTAATACTGTGCAGTGCAGATATGCCTGCCTGTGTCTTTCCAATTCTCTCTTCTTAGGTTTTACGTCGAGGAGTGGGCCTGCTGGATCATATAGTAGCTCAATGTTTACCTTTTTAAGGCACCTCCATTCTGTTCTCATTCGTGGCCCTTTCCAAGTTACGTCCCCTTTGAAGTTGAGGGTATGCATTTCTCCACAACACTTTCAGCATTTATTGTTTGTAGTTTTCTTGCTGATGGTTATTCTGACAAGTGTGAGCTGATACCTCTCTGTGGTTGAATTCGAATGTGCCACATAATCTGTTGAAATTGAGCTTTAAGGCATGTCCTTTGCTATTTTTCAAGCTGTGATTACCCCTTAGTTCTTCAAAGTGTTCTCTTTAAGTATGTGTCACATTTTGAAATGTTTTGGCCTTTACCTCCCTCAAGATATTTTGAGGGCCTGTTTCATTTACAGTTCTGCAGTACTTGTTCCTATGAAGTGACCATTAGCACAGGCTTTAAAGCTGCTTTTGCAGGTAACTGCCAGAGGGCGGCAGCCTTTCTATGTCCCCCACCCTGGTAAATAGGGAAAAGCCCTTGTGGCCTGTGGTGTTTCTCGGTTATAAATTAGAGTGGAGTGTGCCCGGACAAACCCACACAAGCTGATGTCTCATTACTTTTGTTGGATTTTTAAATTTAATTTTTATTTTTTATTGGAGTAATTTTCCACTGTGTACGTGGACCACTTCTACTTTGTGCATTAATCGGTTGATGGACATTTTCATTGCTTCCAAGTGTTGGCTATGGTAAATATTGTTGGAGTGCGGGATTGCCAGCCTGTGACTTTTTGATTCTCATTTTCTCAGGTGATAGGCCCAGCAGTGGGTGTGATTGATTGACTGGTAGCACCGTGTTACCCTTTTCAAAGCAACTTCTTTGTGTTTTCATTAGTGGCTCTTACCACGTCCCCCTTAGAATCGACGGTATGCATTTCTCCACAATCGCTTCAGCATTTATTGTTTGCAGCATTTATGCTAATGGCCCTTCTGGCTGCTGTGAGCTGATAGGTTTTTGTAATTTGGGTTTGCATGTCTTTGAAAATTCGTAAAACTCATCATTTTTCTCCACCGTTTTCTTTTCTGTTAAAAAAAGGAAACAATTGGGAGTACAATAGAACTCTTGAAATTGTGTTCTTGGAAGGTTGCCCTCTTTTGAAATTTTTGGTCGATTTTCCCCCCAGAATTTTATTAGAAAGCAGGTGTCTTTTACCGAACTGCAAGTTTGGTGAATATTTAGTGACCTTTAGCAGTGGGTTTAAAGCTGCTGTTGTAGGAAGTGGCCTCAAGCAGGAAGCATGTCTCCATTCCCATATCTGGGTACTAGGGCAGCAGAGCCTTTCTGGAAGTCGTGTTCCTAGTTTGTAAATTACATTGGAATGTGCATGGAGAAAGCCCCATAAGTTTATGTCTCATTATTTCTTCTTGGTTTTAAAATTTTTTTTAATTGGGGTAAAGCTTAGAATATTGTTTGTCCTAGGTGTACACAATCTGGTTCGTTTGTACATTATATATGTCTATTCAAGTACAGATCCTCTTCCCATGTAAAATGTTACTGAGGGTTCCGCAGACCTCCCTTGCTATATGGTTGGTCTTTTTGAGATATGTATATAATATGTGTTTGTATACATATAGTAACACTAATCTTAATTTATCCATTCCCCCCACCTTTCCTTTTAGATGAGCATAGTTTGTTTTCTAAGTCTGTGAGTGTCTTTCTCTGTGGAAATATGTTCCTTTGTGTCAGTTATTAGATAACGCCTATAAGTGATATCATAGAATATAGGTCTTTTGCTTTCCGACTTACCTCATGTTTCGTGATTATCTCCAGACTCATTTGTGGTGCCTCAGAGAGCAGTGGTTCATTGTTTTCCATGGCTATTATTCCATTGTGTACATGGACCACTTCTTTATCCATTCACCTGTTGTTGGACATTTTGATTGCTCCACTGTCTTGGCTATTGTGAATAAGGCTGCACTGCAGCTTTTGCGGCCTGTGTCTTCTCGATTCTTGTCTTCTCAAGTGAGAGGTCCATTGGTGCGCCTGCTGGATTGAATGGTACCTCCATTTTTACTTTTAAACACAGCTCCTTTCTGTTCTCATTATTGGCTGTTACCCCTTTACGTCTCACCAGCAGGTAGAGGGTACACATTTCCCTAAAACCCGTTCAGCATTTATTGTTTGTAGACTTTTTGCTCATGGTCAGTCGACTGGTGTAAGTTGAAACTTTTTGTAGATTAGACTGCATGGGTCTAACACTCCCTGAGGTTGAGCTTTTATCCATTTTCCTTTTTTTTAAAAGAGCGTGAGTAAAACTTAACTCTTCATACTCTCTTCTTGAAACATTTGCCTGTTTTGAATTGTTTTGTCCATTCCCTCCTTCAGCACAATTTTTTAGGGCAGGTGTCCTTTACAGCCCTGAGTCCTTGGGAATGTTAAGTGACCATTAGCTGTGAGTTTAAAGCTGTTCTTGCAGGAAACGGCCACAAGGTGGCAGCATTTCCCCTTTACCATATTTGGTTACTAGGGAAACAGAGCCTTAATGGAAGTGGTGTTGTAGGTTGTAAATTAGAATGGAATGTGCCAGGGAAAAGCCCTTTAAGTTTATGTCTCATTACTTCTTGTTCATATTTGTAGTTTACTTTTTATTTTTTATCCCAGTAAATATGATTACAATGGTTTGTTTGTTCTAGGTGTGCAAGATGTGGTTCTTTCACACATATACATGTATCTGTTCTTCCTCGCATCCTTTTCCCATGTAGGTTAGGACACAATGTTGAGTAGTCTTCTCCTGGTCTTCCGTACGTCTTTGGTGGTTATATATTTCACATGGTTTGTATATCTCTGTTAACCCCAATGTGGCAATGTATCCAATCCTCATCCCTTTCTATTTGGTGAACCATAAGTTTTTTAATGAATCTGTGATTGCCTTTCTCTGTGGAAATATCTTCATTGGTATCAATTTTTAAGTAACTCTTAAAAGTGATATGATAGGATATGTGTCGTTTGCTTTCTCACTTACTACACGTGGCGTGATTACGTCTAGACTCATCTATGGTGCTGCAAACGGCATTGTTTCATTTTTTTCACTAGCGAATATTCCATCTGTACATGGAGGAGTTCTTCTTTGTCCATCCATCTGTTGGTGGACTTTTTGGTTACTTCCATATCTTGGCTATTGTAATACTGTGCAGTGCAGATATGCCTGCCTGTGTCTTTCCAATTCTCTCTTCTTAGGTTTTACGTCGAGGAGTGGGCCTGCTGGATCATATAGTAGCTCAATGTTTACCTTTTTAAGGCACCTCCATTCTGTTCTCATTCGTGGCCCTTTCCAAGTTACGTCCCCTTTGAAGTTGAGGGTATGCATTTCTCCACAACACTTTCAGCATTTATTGTTTGTAGTTTTCTTGCTGATGGTTATTCTGACAAGTGTGAGCTGATACCTCTCTGTGGTTGAATTCGAATGTGCCACATAATCTGTTGAAATTGAGCTTTAAGGCATGTCCTTTGCTATTTTTCAAGCTGTGATTACCCCTTAGTTCTTCAAAGTGTTCTCTTTAAGTATGTGTCACATTTTGAAATGTTTTGGCCTTTACCTCCCTCAAGATATTTTGAGGGCCTGTTTCATTTACAGTTCTGCAGTACTTGTTCCTATGAAGTGACCATTAGCACAGGCTTTAAAGCTGCTTTTGCAGGTAACTGCCAGAGGGCGGCAGCCTTTCTATGTCCCCCACCCTGGTAAATAGGGAAAAGCCCTTGTGGCCTGTGGTGTTTCTCGGTTATAAATTAGAGTGGAGTGTGCCCGGACAAACCCACACAAGCTGATGTCTCATTACTTTTGTTGGATTTTTAAATTTAATTTTTATTTTTTATTGGAGTAATTTTCCACTGTGTACGTGGACCACTTCTACTTTGTGCATTAATCGGTTGATGGACATTTTCATTGCTTCCAAGTGTTGGCTATGGTAAATATTGTTGGAGTGCGGGATTGCCAGCCTGTGACTTTTTGATTCTCATTTTCTCAGGTGATAGGCCCAGCAGTGGGTGTGATTGATTGACTGGTAGCACCGTGTTACCCTTTTCAAAGCAACTTCTTTGTGTTTTCATTAGTGGCTCTTACCACGTCCCCCTTAGAATCGACGGTATGCATTTCTCCACAATCGCTTCAGCATTTATTGTTTGCAGCATTTATGCTAATGGCCCTTCTGGCTGCTGTGAGCTGATAGGTTTTTGTAATTTGGGTTTGCATGTCTTTGAAAATTCGTAAAACTCATCATTTTTCTCCACCGTTTTCTTTTCTGTTAAAAAAAGGAAACAATTGGGAGTACAATAGAACTCTTGAAATTGTGTTCTTGGAAGGTTGCCCTCTTTTGAAATTTTTGGTCGATTTTCCCCCCAGAATTTTATTAGAAAGCAGGTGTCTTTTACCGAACTGCAAGTTTGGTGAATATTTAGTGACCTTTAGCAGTGGGTTTAAAGCTGCTGTTGTAGGAAGTGGCCTCAAGCAGGAAGCATGTCTCCATTCCCATATCTGGGTACTAGGGCAGCAGAGCCTTTCTGGAAGTCGTGTTCCTAGTTTGTAAATTACATTGGAATGTGCATGGAGAAAGCCCCATAAGTTTATGTCTCATTATTTCTTCTTGGTTTTAAAATTTTTTTTAATTGGGGTAAAGCTTAGAATATTGTTTGTCCTAGGTGTACACAATCTGGTTCGTTTGTACATTATATATGTCTATTCAAGTACAGATCCTCTTCCCATGTAAAATGTTACTGAGGGTTCCGCAGACCTCCCTTGCTATATGGTTGGTCTTTTTGAGATATGTATATAATATGTGTTTGTATACATATAGTAACACTAATCTTAATTTATCCATTCCCCCCACCTTTCCTTTTAGATGAGCATAGTTTGTTTTCTAAGTCTGTGAGTGTCTTTCTCTGTGGAAATATGTTCCTTTGTGTCAGTTATTAGATAACGCCTATAAGTGATATCATAGAATATAGGTCTTTTGCTTTCCGACTTACCTCATGTTTCGTGATTATCTCCAGACTCATTTGTGGTGCCTCAGAGAGCAGTGGTTCATTGTTTTCCATGGCTATTATTCCATTGTGTACATGGACCACTTCTTTATCCATTCACCTGTTGTTGGACATTTTGATTGCTCCACTGTCTTGGCTATTGTGAATAAGGCTGCACTGCAGCTTTTGCGGCCTGTGTCTTCTCGATTCTTGTCTTCTCAAGTGAGAGGTCCATTGGTGCGCCTGCTGGATTGAATGGTACCTCCATTTTTACTTTTAAACACAGCTCCTTTCTGTTCTCATTATTGGCTGTTACCCCTTTACGTCTCACCAGCAGGTAGAGGGTACACATTTCCCTAAAACCCGTTCAGCATTTATTGTTTGTAGACTTTTTGCTCATGGTCAGTCGACTGGTGTAAGTTGAAACTTTTTGTAGATTAGATTGCATGGGTCTAACACTCCCTGAGGTTGAGCTTTTATCCATTTTCCTTTTTTTTAAAAGAGCGTGAGTAAAACTTAACTCTTCATACTCTCTTCTTGAAACATTTGCCTGTTTTGAATTGTTTTGTCCATTCCCTCCTTCAGCACAATTTTTTAGGGCAGGTGTCCTTTACAGCCCTGAGTCCTTGGGAATGTTAAGTGACCATTAGCTGTGAGTTTAAAGCTGTTCTTGCAGGAAACGGCCACAAGGTGGCAGCATTTCCCCTTTACCATATTTGGTTACTAGGGAAACAGAGCCTTAATGGAAGTGGTGTTGTAGGTTGTAAATTAGAATGGAATGTGCCAGGGAAAAGCCCTTTAAGTTTATGTCTCATTACTTCTTGTTCATATTTGTAGTTTACTTTTTATTTTTTATCCCAGTAAATATGATTACAATGGTTTGTTTGTTCTAGGTGTGCAAGATGTGGTTCTTTCACACATATACATGTATCTGTTCTTCCTCGCATCCTTTTCCCATGTAGGTTAGGACACAATGTTGAGTAGTCTTCTCCTGGTCTTCCGTACGTCTTTGGTGGTTATATATTTCACATGGTTTGTATATCTCTGTTAACCCCAATGTGGCAATGTATCCAATCCTCATCCCTTTCTATTTGGTGAACCATAAGTTTTTTAATGAATCTGTGATTGCCTTTCTCTGTGGAAATATCTTCATTGGTATCAATTTTTAAGTAACTCTTAAAAGTGATATGATAGGATATGTGTCGTTTGCTTTCTCACTTACTACACGTGGCGTGATTACGTCTAGACTCATCTATGGTGCTGCAAACGGCATTGTTTCATTTTTTTCACTAGCGAATATTCCATCTGTACATGGAGGAGTTCTTCTTTGTCCATCCATCTGTTGGTGGACTTTTTGGTTACTTCCATATCTTGGCTATTGTAATACTGTGCAGTGCAGATATGCCTGCCTGTGTCTTTCCAATTCTCTCTTCTTAGGTTTTACGTCGAGGAGTGGGCCTGCTGGATCATATAGTAGCTCAATGTTTACCTTTTTAAGGCACCTCCATTCTGTTCTCATTCGTGGCCCTTTCCAAGTTACGTCCCCTTTGAAGTTGAGGGTATGCATTTCTCCACAACACTTTCAGCATTTATTGTTTGTAGTTTTCTTGCTGATGGTTATTCTGACAAGTGTGAGCTGATACCTCTCTGTGGTTGAATTCGAATGTGCCACATAATCTGTTGAAATTGAGCTTTAAGGCATGTCCTTTTCTATTTTTCAAGCTGTGATTACCCCTTAGTTCTTCAAAGTGTTCTCTTTAAGTATGTGTCATATTTTGAAATGTTTTGGCCTTTACCTCCCTCAAGACATTTTGAGGGCCTGTTTCATTTACAGTTCTGCAGTACTTGTTCCTATGAAGTGACCATTAACACAGGCTTAAAAGCTGCTTTTGCAGGTAACTGCCAGAGGGCGGCAGCCTTTCTATGTCCCCCACCCTGGTAACTAGGGAAAAGCCCTTGCGGCCTGTGGTGTTTCTCGGTTATAAATTAGAGTGGAGTGTGCCCGGACAAACCCACACAAGCTGATGTCTCCTTACTTTTGTTAGATTTTTACATTTAATTATTATTTTTTATTGGAGTAATTTTCCACTGTGTACGTGGACCACTTCTACTTTGTGCATTCCTCGGTTGATGGACATTTTCATTGCTTCCAAGTGTTGGCTATGGTAAATATTGTTGGAGTGCAGGATTGCCAGCCTGAGACTTTTCGATTCTCATTTTCTCAGGTGATAGGCCCAGCAGTGGGTGTGATTGATTGACTGGTAGCACCGTGTTACCCTTTTCAAAGCACCTTCTTTGTGTTTTCATTAGTGGCTCTTACCACGTCCCCCTTAGAATCGAGGGTACGCATTTCTCCACAATCGCTTCAGCATTTATTGTTTGCAGCATTTATGCTAATGGCCCTTCTGGCTGCTGTGAGCTGATAGGTTTTTGTAATTTGGGTTTGCATGTCTTTGAAAATTCGTAAAACTCATCATTTTTCTCCACCGTTTTCTTTTCTGTTAAAAAAAAAGGAAACAATTGGGAGTACAATAGAACTCTTGAAATTGTGTTCTTGGAAGGTTGCCCTCTTTTGAAATTTTTGGTCGATTTTCCACTCCAGAATTTTTTTAGAAAGCAGGTGTCTTTTAGCGAACTGCAAGTTTGGTGAATATTTAGTGACCTTTAGCAATGGGTTTAAATCTGCTGTTGTGGGAAGTGGCCTCAAGCAGGCAGCATATCTCCATTCCCACATCTGGGTACTAGGGCAGCAGAGCCTTTCTGGAAGTCGTGTTCCTAGTTTGTAAATTACATTGGAATGTGCATGGAGAAAGCCCCATAAGTATATGTCTCATTATTTCTTCTTGGTTTTAAAAATTTTTTTTAATTGGGGTAAAGCTTAGAATATTGTTTGTTCTAGGTGTACACCATCTGGTTCGTTTGTACATTATAGATGTCTATTCAAGTACAGATCCTCTTCCCATGTAAAATGTTACTGACGGTTCCGCAGACCTCCCTTGCTATATGGTTGGTCTTTTTGAGATATGGATATAATATGTGTTTGTATACATATAGTAACACTAATCTTAATTTATCCATTCCCCCCACCTTTCCTTTTAGATGAGCATAGTTTGTTTTCTAAGTCTGTGAGTGTCTTTCTCTGTGGAAATATGTTCCTTTGTGTCAGTTATTAGATAACGCCTATAAGTGATATCATAGAATATAGGTCTTTTGCTTTCCGACTTACCTCATGTTTCGTGATTATCTCCAGACTCATTTGTGGTGCCTCAGAGAGCAGTGGTTCATTGTTTTCCATGGCTATTATTCCATTGTGTACATGGACCACTTCTTCTTTATCCATTCACCTGTTGTTGGACATTTTGATTGCTTCACTGTCTTGGCTATTGTGAATAAGGCTGCACTGCAGCTTTTGCGGCCTGTGTCTTCTCGATTCTTGTCTTCTCAGGTGAGAGGTCCATTGGTGCGCCTGCTGGATTGAATGATACCTCCATTTTTACTTTTAAACACAGCTCCTTTCTGTTCTCATTATTGGCTGTTACCCCTTTACGTCTCACCAGCAGGTAGAGGGT
Organism: Balaenoptera borealis; assembly: GCF_965194805.1. Lineage (NCBI taxonomy): Eukaryota > Metazoa > Chordata > Mammalia > Artiodactyla > Balaenopteridae > Balaenoptera > Balaenoptera borealis. The sequence continues at coordinate 158,688 of NW_028123009.1, read as the reverse complement.
ACACAGTTCCCTAAAACCCCTTCAGCATTTATTGTTTGTAGACTTTTTGCTCATGTTCAGGCGACTGGTGTAAGTTGAAACTTTTTGTAGATTAGATTGCATGGGTCTAACACTCCCTGAGGTTGAGCTTTTATCCATTTTCCTTTTTTTTTAAAAGAGCGTGAGTAAAACTTAACTCTTCATACTCTCTTCTCGAAACATTTGCCTGTTTTGAATTGTTTTGTCCATTCCCTCCTTCAGCACAATTTTTTAGGGCAGGTGTCCTTTACAGCCCTGAGTCCTTGGGAATGTTACGTGACCATTAGCTGTGAGTTTAAAGCTGTTCTTGCAGGAAACGGCCAAAAGGTGGCAGCATTTCCCCTTTACCATATTTGGTTACTAGGGAAACAGAGCCTTAATGGAAGTGGTGTTGTAGGTTGTAAATTAGAATGGAATGTGCCAGGGAAAAGCCCTTTAAGTTTATGTCTCATTACTTCTTGTTCATATTTGTAGTTTACTTTTTATTTTTTATCCCAGTAAATATGATTACAATGGTTTGTTTGTTCTAGGTGTGCAAGATGTGGTTCTTTCACACATATACATGTATCTATTGTTCCTCGCATCCTTTTCCCATGTAGGTTATGACACAATGTTGAGTAGTCTTCTCCTGGTCTTCCGTACGTCTTTGGTGGTTATATATTTCACATGGTTTGTATATCTCTGTTAACCCCAATGTGGCAATGTATCCAATCCTCATCCCTTTCTATTTGGTGAACCATAAGTTTTTTAATGAATCTGTGATTGCCTTTCTCTGTGGAAATATCTTCATTGGTATCAATTTTTAAGTAACTCTTAAAAGTGATATGATAGGATATGTGTCTTTTGCTTTCTCACTTACTACACGTGGCGTGATTACGTCTAGACTCATCTATGGTGCTGCAAACGGCATTGTTTCATTTTTTTCACTAGCGAATATTCCATCTGTACATGGAGGAGTTCTTCTTTGTCCATCCATCTGTTGGTGGACTTTTTGGTTACTTCCATATCTTGGCTATTGTAATACTGTGCAGTGCAGATTTGCCTGCCTGTGTCTTTCCAATTCTCTCTTCTTAGGTTTTACGTCGAGGAGTGGGCCTGCTGGATCATATAGTAGCTCAATGTTTACCTTTTTAAGGCACCTCCATTCTGTTCTCATTCGTGGCCCTTTCCAAGTTACGTCCCCTTTGAAGTTGAGGGTATGCATTTCTCCACAACACTTTCAGCATTTATTGTTTGTAGTTTTCTTGCTGATGGTTATTCTGACAAGTGTGAGCTGATACCTCTCTGTGGTTGAATTCGAATGTGCCACATAATCTGTTGAAATTGAGCTTTAAGGCATGTCCTTTGCTATTTTTCAAGCTGTGATTACCCCTTAGTTCTTCAAAGTGTTCTCTTTAAGTATGTGTCACATTTTGAAATGTTTTGGCCTTTACCTCCCTCAAGACATTTTGAGGGCCTGTTTCATTTACAGTTCTGCAGTACTTGTTCCTATGAAGTGACCATTAGCACAGGCTTTAAAGCTGCTTTTGCAGGTAACTGCCAGAGGGCGGCAGCCTTTCTATGTCCCCCACCCTGGTAACTAGGGAAAAGCCCTTGCGGCCTGTGGTGTTTCTCGGTTATAAATTAGAGTGGAGTGTGCCCGGACAAACCCACACAAGCTGATGTCTCCTTACTTTTGTTGGATTTTTACATTTAATTTTTATTTTTTATTGGAGTAATTTTCCACTGTGTACGTGGACCACTTCTACTTTGTGCATTCCTCGGTTGATGGACATTTTCATTGCTTCCAAGTGTTGGCTATGGTAAATATTGTTGGAGTGCAGGATTGCCAGGCTGTGACTTTTCGATTCTCATTTTTTCTCAGGTGATAGGCCCAGCAGTGGGTGTGATTGATTGACTGGTAGCACCGTGTTTCCCTTTTCAAAGCACCTTCTTTGTGTTTTCATTAGTGGCTCTTACCACGTCCCCCTTAGAATCGAGGGTACGCATTTCTCCACAATCGCTTCAGCATTTATTGTTTGCAGCATTTATGCTAATGGCCCTTCTGGCTGCTGTGAGCTGATAGGTTTTTGTAATTTGGGTTTGCATGTCTTTGAAAATTCGTAAAACTCATCATTTTTCTCCACCGTTTTCTTTTCTGTTAAAAAAAAAGGAAACAATTGGGAGTACAATAGAACTCTTGAAATTGTGTTCTTGGAAGGTTGCCCTCTTTTGAAATTTTTGGTCGATTTTCCACTCCAGAATTTTTTTAGAAAGCAGGTGTCTTTTAGCGAACTGCAAGTTTGGTGAATATTTAGTGACCTTTAGCAATGGGTTTAAATCTGCTGTTGTGGGAAGTGGCCTCAAGCAGGCAGCATATCTCCATTCCCATATCTGGGTACTAGGGCAGCAGAGCCTTTCTGGAAGTCGTGTTCCTAGTTTGTAAATTACATTGGAATGTGCATGGAGAAAGCCCCATAAGTATATGTCTCATTATTTCTTCTTGGTTTTAAAATTTTTTTTTAATTGGGGTAAAGCTTAGAATATTGTTTGTTCTAGGTGTACACCATCTGGTTCGTTTGTACATTATAGATGTCTATTCAAGTACAGATCCTCTTCCCATGTAAAATGTTACTGACGGTTCCGCAGACCTCCCTTGCTATATGGTTGGTCTTTTTGAGATATGGATATAATATGTGTTTGTATACATATAGTAACACTAATCTTAATTTATCCATTCCCCCCACCTTTCCTTTTAGATGAGCATAGTTTGTTTTCTAAGTCTGTGAGTGTCTTTCTCTGTGGAAATATGTTCCTTTGTGTCAGTTATTAGATAACGCCTATAAGTGATATCATAGAATATAGGTCTTTTGCTTTCCGACTTACCTCATGTTTCGTGATTATCTCCAGACTCATTTGTGGTGCCTCAGAGAGCAGTGGTTCATTGTTTTCCATGGCTATTATTCCATTGTGTACATGGACCACTTCTTCTTTATCCATTCACCTGTTGTTGGACATTTTGATTGCTTCACTGTCTTGGCTATTGTGAATAAGGCTGCACTGCAGCTTTTGCGGCCTGTGTCTTCTCGATTCTTGTCTTCTCAGGTGAGAGGTCCATTGGTGCGCCTGCTGGATTGAATGATACCTCCATTTTTACTTTTAAACACAGCTCCTTTCTGTTCTCATTATTGGCTGTTACCCCTTTACGTCTCACCAGCAGGTAGAGGGTACACAGTTCCCTAAAACCCCTTCAGCATTTATTGTTTGTAGACTTTTTGCTCATGTTCAGTCGACTGGTGTAAGTTGAAACTTTTTGTAGATTAGATTGCATGGGTCTAACACTCCCTGAGGTTGAGCTTTTATCCATTTTCCTTTTTTTTTAAAAGAGCGTGAGTAAAACTTAACTCTTCATACTCTCTTCTTGAAACATTTGCCTGTTTTGAATTGTTTTGTCCATTCCCTCCTTCAGCACAATTTTTTAGGGCAGGTGTCCTTTACAGCCCTGAGTCCTTGGGAATGTTACGTGACCATTAGCTGTGAGTTTAAAGCTGTTCTTGCAGGAAACGGCCAAAAGGTGGCAGCATTTCCCCTTTACCATATTTGGTTACTAGGGAAACAGAGCCTTAATGGAAGTGGTGTTGTAGGTTGTAAATTAGAATGGAATGTGCCAGGGAAAAGCCCTTTAAGTTTATGTCTCATTACTTCTTGTTCATATTTGTAGTTTACTTTTTATTTTTTATCCCAGTAAATATGATTACAATGGTTTGTTTGTTCTAGGTGTGCAAGATGTGGTTCTTTCACACATATACATGTATCTATTGTTCCTCGCATCCTTTTCCCATGTAGGTTATGACACAATGTTGAGTAGTCTTCTCCTGGTCTTCCGTACGTCTTTGGTGGTTATATATTTCACATGGTTTGTATATCTCTGTTAACCCCAATGTGGCAATGTATCCAATCCTCATCCCTTTCTATTTGGTGAACCATAAGTTTTTTAATGAATCTGTGATTGCCTTTCTCTGTGGAAATATCTTCATTGGTATCAATTTTTAAGTAACTCTTAAAAGTGATATGATAGGATATGTGTCTTTTGCTTTCTCACTTACTACACGTGGCGTGATTACGTCTAGACTCATCTATGGTGCTGCAAACGGCATTGTTTCATTTTTTTCACTAGCGAATATTCCATCTGTACATGGAGGAGTTCTTCTTTGTCCATCCATCTGTTGGTGGACTTTTTGGTTACTTCCATATCTTGGCTATTGTAATACTGTGCAGTGCAGATTTGCCTGCCTGTGTCTTTCCAATTCTCTCTTCTTAGGTTTTACGTCGAGGAGTGGGCCTGCTGGATCATATAGTAGCTCAATGTTTACCTTTTTAAGGCACCTCCATTCTGTTCTCATTCGTGGCCCTTTCCAAGTTACGTCCCCTTTGAAGTTGAGGGTATGCATTTCTCCACAACACTTTCAGCATTTATTGTTTGTAGTTTTCTTGCTGATGGTTATTCTGACAAGTGTGAGCTGATACCTCTCTGTGGTTGAATTCGAATGTGCCACATAATCTGTTGAAATTGAGCTTTAAGGCATGTCCTTTGCTATTTTTCAAGCTGTGATTACCCCTTAGTTCTTCAAAGTGTTCTCTTTAAGTATGTGTCACATTTTGAAATGTTTTGGCCTTTACCTCCCTCAAGACATTTTGAGGGCCTGTTTCATTTACAGTTCTGCAGTACTTGTTCCTATGAAGTGACCATTAGCACAGGCTTTAAAGCTGCTTTTGCAGGTAACTGCCAGAGGGCGGCAGCCTTTCTATGTCCCCCACCCTGGTAACTAGGGAAAAGCCCTTGCGGCCTGTGGTGTTTCTCGGTTATAAATTAGAGTGGAGTGTGCCCGGACAAACCCACACAAGCTGATGTCTCCTTACTTTTGTTGGATTTTTACATTTAATTTTTATTTTTTATTGGAGTAATTTTCCACTGTGTACGTGGACCACTTCTACTTTGTGCATTCCTCGGTTGATGGACATTTTCATTGCTTCCAAGTGTTGGCTATGGTAAATATTGTTGGAGTGCAGGATTGCCAGGCTGTGACTTTTCGATTCTCATTTTTTCTCAGGTGATAGGCCCAGCAGTGGGTGTGATTGATTGACTGGTAGCACCGTGTTTCCCTTTTCAAAGCACCTTCTTTGTGTTTTCATTAGTGGCTCTTACCACGTCCCCCTTAGAATCGAGGGTACGCATTTCTCCACAATCGCTTCAGCATATATTGTTTGCAGCATTTATGCTAATGGCCCTTCTGGCTGCTGTGAGCTGATAGGTTTTTGTAATTTGGGTTTGCATGTCTTTGAAAATTCGTAAAACTCATCATTTTTCTCCACCGTTTTCTTTTCTGTTAAAAAAAAAGGAAACAATTGGGAGTACAATAGAACTCTTGAAATTGTGTTCTTGGAAGGTTGCCCTCTTTTGAAATTTTTGGTCGATTTTCCACTCCAGAATTTTTTTAGAAAGCAGGTGTCTTTTAGCGAACTGCAAGTTTGGTGAATATTTAGTGACCTTTAGCAATGGGTTTAAATCTGCTGTTGTGGGAAGTGGCCTCAAGCAGGCAGCATATCTCCATTCCCATATCTGGGTACTAGGGCAGCAGAGCCTTTCTGGAAGTCGTGTTCCTAGTTTGTAAATTACATTGGAATGTGCATGGAGAAAGCCCCATAAGTATATGTCTCATTATTTCTTCTTGGTTTTAAAATTTTTTTTTAATTGGGGTAAAGCTTAGAATATTGTTTGTTCTAGGTGTACACCATCTGGTTCGTTTGTACATTATAGATGTCTATTCAAGTACAGATCCTCTTCCCATGTAAAATGTTACTGACGGTTCCGCAGACCTCCCTTGCTATATGGTTGGTCTTTTTGAGATATGGATATAATATGTGTTTGTATACATATAGTAACACTAATCTTAATTTATCCATTCCCCCCACCTTTCCTTTTAGATGAGCATAGTTTGTTTTCTAAGTCTGTGAGTGTCTTTCTCTGTGGAAATATGTTCCTTTGTGTCAGTTATTAGATAACGCCTATAAGTGATATCATAGAATATAGGTCTTTTGCTTTCCGACTTACCTCATGTTTCGTGATTATCTCCAGACTCATTTGTGGTGCCTCAGAGAGCAGTGGTTCATTGTTTTCCATGGCTATTATTCCATTGTGTACATGGACCACTTCTTCTTTATCCATTCACCTGTTGTTGGACATTTTGATTGCTTCACTGTCTTGGCTATTGTGAATAAGGCTGCACTGCAGCTTTTGCGGCCTGTGTCTTCTCGATTCTTGTCTTCTCAGGTGAGAGGTCCATTGGTGCGCCTGCTGGATTGAATGATACCTCCATTTTTACTTTTAAACACAGCTCCTTTCTGTTCTCATTATTGGCTGTTACCCCTTTACGTCTCACCAGCAGGTAGAGGGTACACAGTTCCCTAAAACCCCTTCAGCATTTATTGTTTGTAGACTTTTTGCTCATGTTCAGGCGACTGGTGTAAGTTGAAACTTTTTGTAGATTAGATTGCATGGGTCTAACACTCCCTGAGGTTGAGCTTTTATCCATTTTCCTTTTTTTTTAAAAGAGCGTGAGTAAAACTTAACTCTTCATACTCTCTTCTTGAAACATTTGCCTGTTTTGAATTGTTTTGTCCATTCCCTCCTTCAGCACAATTTTTTAGGGCAGGTGTCCTTTACAGCCCTGAGTCCTTGGGAATGTTACGTGACCATTAGCTGTGAGTTTAAAGCTGTTCTTGCAGGAAACGGCCAAAAGGTGGCAGCATTTCCCCTTTACCATATTTGGTTACTAGGGAAACAGAGCCTTAATGGAAGTGGTGTTGTAGGTTGTAAATTAGAATGGAATGTGCCAGGGAAAAGCCCTTTAAGTTTATGTCTCATTACTTCTTGTTCATATTTGTAGTTTACTTTTTATTTTTTATCCCAGTAAATATGATTACAATGGTTTGTTTGTTCTAGGTGTGCAAGATGTGGTTCTTTCACACATATACATGTATCTATTGTTCCTCGCATCCTTTTCCCATGTAGGTTATGACACAATGTTGAGTAGTCTTCTCCTGGTCTTCCGTACGTCTTTGGTGGTTATATATTTCACATGGTTTGTATATCTCTGTTAACCCCAATGTGGCAATGTATCCAATCCTCATCCCTTTCTATTTGGTGAACCATAAGTTTTTTAATGAATCTGTGATTGCCTTTCTCTGTGGAAATATCTTCATTGGTATCAATTTTTAAGTAACTCTTAAAAGTGATATGATAGGATATGTGTCTTTTGCTTTCTCACTTACTACACGTGGCGTGATTACGTCTAGACTCATCTATGGTGCTGCAAACGGCATTGTTTCATTTTTTTCACTAGCGAATATTCCATCTGTACATGGAGGAGTTCTTCTTTGTCCATCCATCTGTTGGTGGACTTTTTGGTTACTTCCATATCTTGGCTATTGTAATACTGTGCAGTGCAGATTTGCCTGCCTGTGTCTTTCCAATTCTCTCTTCTTAGGTTTTACGTCGAGGAGTGGGCCTGCTGGATCATATAGTAGCTCAATGTTTACCTTTTTAAGGCACCTCCATTCTGTTCTCATTCGTGGCCCTTTCCAAGTTACGTCCCCTTTGAAGTTGAGGGTATGCATTTCTCCACAACACTTTCAGCATTTATTGTTTGTAGTTTTCTTGCTGATGGTTATTCTGACAAGTGTGAGCTGATACCTCTCTGTGGTTGAATTCGAATGTGCCACATAATCTGTTGAAATTGAGCTTTAAGGCATGTCCTTTGCTATTTTTCAAGCTGTGATTACCCCTTAGTTCTTCAAAGTGTTCTCTTTAAGTATGTGTCACATTTTGAAATGTTTTGGCCTTTACCTCCCTCAAGACATTTTGAGGGCCTGTTTCATTTACAATTCTGCAGTACTTGTTCCTATGAAGTGACCATTAGCACAGGCTTTAAAGCTGCTTTTGCAGGTAACTGCCAGAGGGCGGCAGCCTTTCTATGTCCCCCACCCTGGTAACTAGGGAAAAGCCCTTGCGGCCTGTGGTGTTTCTCGGTTATAAATTAGAGTGGAGTGTGCCCGGACAAACCCACACAAGCTGATGTCTCCTTACTTTTGTTGGATTTTTACATTTAATTTTTATTTTTTATTGGAGTAATTTTCCACTGTGTACGTGGACCACTTCTACTTTGTGCATTCCTCGGTTGATGGACATTTTCATTGCTTCCAAGTGTTGGCTATGGTAAATATTGTTGGAGTGCAGGATTGCCAGGCTGTGACTTTTCGATTCTCATTTTTTCTCAGGTGATAGGCCCAGCAGTGGGTGTGATTGATTGACTGGTAGCACCGTGTTTCCCTTTTCAAAGCACCTTCTTTGTGTTTTCATTAGTGGCTCTTACCACGTCCCCCTTAGAATCGAGGGTACGCATTTCTCCACAATCGCTTCAGCATATATTGTTTGCAGCATTTATGCTAATGGCCCTTCTGGCTGCTGTGAGCTGATAGGTTTTTGTAATTTGGGTTTGCATGTCTTTGAAAATTCGTAAAACTCATCATTTTTCTCCACCGTTTTCTTTTCTGTTAAAAAAAAAGGAAACAATTGGGAGTACAATAGAACTCTTGAAATTGTGTTCTTGGAAGGTTGCCCTCTTTTGAAATTTTTGGTCGATTTTCCACTCCAGAATTTTTTTAGAAAGCAGGTGTCTTTTACCGAACTGCAAGTTTGGTGAATATTTAGTGACCTTTAGCAATGGGTTTAAATCTGCTGTTGTGGGAAGTGGCCTCAAGCAGGCAGCATATCTCCATTCCCATATCTGGGTACTAGGGCAGCAGAGCCTTTCTGGAAGTCGTGTTCCTAGTTTGTAAATTACATTGGAATGTGCATGGAGAAAGCCCCATAAGTATATGTCTCATTATTTCTTCTTGGTTTTAAAATTTTTTTTTAATTGGGGTAAAGCTTAGAATATTGTTTGTTCTAGGTGTACACCATCTGGTTCGTTTGTACATTATAGATGTCTATTCAAGTACAGATCCTCTTCCCATGTAAAATGTTACTGACGGTTCCGCAGACCTCCCTTGCTATATGGTTGGTCTTTTTGAGATATGGATATAATATGTGTTTGTATACATATAGTAACACTAATCTTAATTTATCCATTCCCCCCACCTTTCCTTTTAGATGAGCATAGTTTGTTTTCTAAGTCTGTGAGTGTCTTTCTCTGTGGAAATATGTTCCTTTGTGTCAGTTATTAGATAACGCCTATAAGTGATATCATAGAATATAGGTCTTTTGCTTTCCGACTTACCTCATGTTTCGTGATTATCTCCAGACTCATTTGTGGTGCCTCAGAGAGCAGTGGTTCATTGTTTTCCATGGCTATTATTCCATTGTGTACATGGACCACTTCTTCTTTATCCATTCACCTGTTGTTGGACATTTTGATTGCTTCACTGTCTTGGCTATTGTGAATAAGGCTGCACTGCAGCTTTTGCGGCCTGTGTCTTCTCGATTCTTGTCTTCTCAGGTGAGAGGTCCATTGGTGCGCCTGCTGGATTGAATGATACCTCCATTTTTACTTTTAAACACAGCTCCTTTCTGTTCTCATTATTGGCTGTTACCCCTTTACGTCTCACCAGCAGGTAGAGGGTACACAGTTCCCTAAAACCCCTTCAGCATTTATTGTTTGTAGACTTTTTGCTCATGTTCAGGCGACTGGTGTAAGTTGAAACTTTTTGTAGATTAGATTGCATGGGTCTAACACTCCCTGAGGTTGAGCTTTTATCCATTTTCCTTTTTTTTTAAAAGAGCGTGAGTAAAACTTAACTCTTCATACTCTCTTCTTGAAACATTTGCCTGTTTTGAATTGTTTTGTCCATTCCCTCCTTCAGCACAATTTTTTAGGGCAGGTGTCCTTTACAGCCCTGAGTCCTTGGGAATGTTACGTGACCATTAGCTGTGAGTTTAAAGCTGTTCTTGCAGGAAACGGCCAAAAGGTGGCAGCATTTCCCCTTTACCATATTTGGTTACTAGGGAAACAGAGCCTTAATGGAAGTGGTGTTGTAGGTTGTAAATTAGAATGGAATGTGCCAGGGAAAAGCCCTTTAAGTTTATGTCTCATTACTTCTTGTTCATATTTGTAGTTTACTTTTTATTTTTTATCCCAGTAAATATGATTACAATGGTTTGTTTGTTCTAGGTGTGCAAGATGTGGTTCTTTCACACATATACATGTATCTATTGTTCCTCGCATCCTTTTCCCATGTAGGTTATGACACAATGTTGAGTAGTCTTCTCCTGGTCTTCCGTACGTCTTTGGTGGTTATATATTTCACATGGTTTGTATATCTCTGTTAACCCCAATGTGGCAATGTATCCAATCCTCATCCCTTTCTATTTGGTGAACCATAAGTTTTTTAATGAATCTGTGATTGCCTTTCTCTGTGGAAATATCTTCATTGGTATCAATTTTTAAGTAACTCTTACAAGTGATATGATAGGATATGTGTCTTTTGCTTTCTCACTTACTACACGTGGCGTGATTACGTCTAGACTCATCTATGGTGCTGCAAACGGCATTGTTTCATTTTTTTCACTAGCGAATATTCCATCTGTACATGGAGGAGTTCTTCTTTGTCCATCCATCTGTTGGTGGACTTTTTGGTTACTTCCATATCTTGGCTATTGTAATACTGTGCAGTGCAGATTTGCCTGCCTGTGTCTTTCCAATTCTCTCTTCTTAGGTTTTACGTCGAGGAGTGGGCCTGCTGGATCATATAGTAGCTCAATGTTTACCTTTTTAAGGCACCTCCATTCTGTTCTCATTCGTGGCCCTTTCCAAGTTACGTCCCCTTTGAAGTTGAGGGTATGCATTTCTCCACAACACTTTCAGCATTTATTGTTTGTAGTTTTCTTGCTGATGGTTATTCTGACAAGTGTGAGCTGATACCTCTCTGTGGTTGAATTCGAATGTGCCACATAATCCGTTGAAATTGAGCTTTAAGGCATGTCCTTTGCTATTTTTCAAGCTGTGATTACCCCTTAGTTCTTCAAAGTGTTCTCTTTAAGTATGTGTCACATTTTGAAATGTTTTGGCCTTTACCTCCCTCAAGACATTTTGAGGGCCTGTTTCATTTACAGTTCTGCAGTACTTGTTCCTATGAAGTGACCATTAGCACAGGCTTTAAAGCTGCTTTTGCAGGTAACTGCCAGAGGGCGGCAGCCTTTCTATGTCCCCCACCCTGGTAACTAGGGAAAAGCCCTTGCGGCCTGTGGTGTTTCTCGGTTATAAATTAGAGTGGAGTGTGCCCGGACAAACCCACACAAGCTGATGTCTCCTTACTTTTGTTGGATTTTTACATTTAATTTTTATTTTTTATTGGAGTAATTTTCCACTGTGTACGTGGACCACTTCTACTTTGTGCATTCCTCGGTTGATGGACATTTTCATTGCTTCCAAGTGTTGGCTATGGTAAATATTGTTGGAGTGCAGGATTGCCAGGCTGTGACTTTTCGATTCTCATTTTTTCTCAGGTGATAGGCCCAGCAGTGGGTGTGATTGATTGACTGGTAGCACCGTGTTTCCCTTTTCAAAGCACCTTCTTTGTGTTTTCATTAGTGGCTCTTACCACGTCCCCCTTAGAATCGAGGGTACGCATTTCTCCACAATCGCTTCAGCATATATTGTTTGCAGCATTTATGCTAATGGCCCTTCTGGCTGCTGTGAGCTGATAGGTTTTTGTAATTTGGGTTTGCATGTCTTTGAAAATTCGTAAAACTCATCATTTTTCTCCACCGTTTTCTTTTCTGTTAAAAAAAAAGGAAACAATTGGGAGTACAATAGAACTCTTGAAATTGTGTTCTTGGAAGGTTGCCCTCTTTTGAAATTTTTGGTCGATTTTCCACTCCAGAATTTTTTTAGAAAGCAGGTGTCTTTTACCGAACTGCAAGTTTGGTGAATATTTAGTGACCTTTAGCAAAGGGTTTAAATCTGCTGTTGTGGGAAGTGGCCTCAAGCAGGCAGCATATCTCCATTCCCATATCTGGGTACTAGGGCAGCAGAGCCTTTCTGGAAGTCGTGTTCCTAGTTTGTAAATTACATTGGAATGTGCATGGAGAAAGCCCCATAAGTTTATGTCTCATTATTTCTTCTTGGTTTTAAAGTTTTTTTTAATTGGGGTAAAGCTTAGAATATTGTTTGTCCTAGGTGTACACCATCTGGTTCGTTTGTACATTATAGATGTGTATTCAAGTACAGATCCTCTTCCCATGTAAAATGTTACTGACGGTTCCGCAGACCTCCCTTGCTATATGGTTGGTCTTTTTGAGATATGGATATAATATGTGTTTGTATACATATAGTAACACTAATCTTAATTTATCCATTCCCCCCACCTTTCCTTTTAGATGAGTATAGTTTGTTTTCTAAGTCTGTGAGTGTCTTTCTCTGTGGAAATATGTTCCTTTGTGTCAGTTATTAGATAACGCCTATAAGTGATATCATAGAATATAGGTCTTTTGCTTTCCGACTTACCTCATGTTTCGTGATTATCTCCAGACTCATTTGAGGTGCCTCAGAGAGCAGTGGTTCATTGTTTTCCATGGCTATTATTCCATTGTGTACATGGACCACTTCTTCTTTATCCATTCACCTGTTGTTGGACATTTTGATTGCTCCACTGTCTTGGCTATTGTGAATAAGGCTGCACTGCAGCTTTTGCGGCCTGTGTCTTCTCGATTCTTGTCTTCTCAGGTGAGAGGTCCAATGGTGCGCCTGCTGCATTGAATGGTGCCTGCAGTTTTACTTTTAAACACAGCTCCTTTCTGTTCTCATTATTGGCTGTTACCCCTTCACGTCTCACCAGCAGGTAGAGTGTACAGAGTTCCCTAAAACCCCTTCAGCATTTATTGTTTGTAGACTTTTTGCTCATGTTCAGTCGACTGGTGTAAGTTGAAACTTTTTGTAGATTAGATTGCATGGGTCTAACACTCCCTGAGGTTGAGCTTTTATCCATTTTCCTTTTTTTTTAAAAGAGCGTGAGTAAAACTTAACTCTTCATACTCTCTTCTTGAAACATTTGCCTGTTTTGAATTGTTTTGTCCATTCCCTCCTTCAGCACAATTTTTTAGGGCAGGTGTCCTTTACAGCCCTGAGTCCTTGGGAATGTTAAGTGACCATTAGCTGTGAGTTTAAAGCTGTTCTTGCAGGAAACGGCCACAAGGTGGCAGCATTTCCCCTTTACCATATTTGGTTACTAGGGAAACAGAGCCTTAATGGAAGTGGTGTTGTAGGTTGTAAATTAGAATGGAATGTGCCAGGGAAAAGCCCTTTAAGTTTATGTCTCATTACTTCTTGTTCATATTTGTAGTTTACTTTTTATTTTTTATCCCAGTAAATATGATTACAATGGTTTGTTTGTTCTAGGTGTGCAAGATGTGGTTCTTTCACACATATACATGTATCTATTGTTCCTCGCATCCTTTTCCCATGTAGGTTATGACACAATGTTGAGTAGTCTTCTCCTGGTCTTCCGTACGTCTTTGGTGGTTATATATTTCACATGGTTTGTATATCTCTGTTAACCCCAATGTGGCAATGTATCCAATCCTCATCCCTTTCTATTTGGTGAACCATAAGTTTTTTAATGAATCTGTGATTGCCTTTCTCTGTGGAAATATCTTCATTGGTATCAATTTTTAAGTAACTCTTAAAAGTGATATGATAGGATATGTGTCTTTTGCTTTCTCACTTACTACACGTGGCGTGATTACGTCTAGACTCATCTATGGTGCTGCAAACGGCATTGTTTCATTTTTTTCACTAGCGAATATTCCATCTGTACATGGAGGAGTTCTTCTTTGTCCATCCATCTGTTGGTGGACTTTTTGGTTACTTCCATATCTTGGCTATTGTAATACTGTGCAGTGCAGATTTGCCTGCCTGTGTCTTTCCAATTCTCTCTTCTTAGGTTTTACGTCGAGGAGTGGGCCTGCTGGATCATATAGTAGCTCAATGTTTACCTTTTTAAGGCACCTCCATTCTGTTCTCATTCGTGGCCCTTTCCAAGTTACGTCCCCTTTGAAGTTGAGGGTATGCATTTCTCCACAACACTTTCAGCATTTATTGTTTGTAGTTTTCTTGCTGATGGTTATTCTGACAAGTGTGAGCTGATACCTCTCTGTGGTTGAATTCGAATGTGCCACATAATCTGTTGAAATTGAGCTTTAAGGCATGTCCTTTGCTATTTTTCAAGCTGTGATTACCCCTTAGTTCTTCAAAGTGTTCTCTTTAAGTATGTGTCACATTTTGAAATGTTTTGGCCTTTACCTCCCTCAAGACATTTTGAGGGCCTGTTTCATTTACAATTCTGCAGTACTTGTTCCTATGAAGTGACCATTAGCACAGGCTTTAAAGCTGCTTTTGCAGGTAACTGCCAGAGGGCGGCAGCCTTTCTATGTCCCCCACCCTGGTAACTAGGGAAAAGCCCTTGCGGCCTGTGGTGTTTCTCGGTTATAAATTAGAGTGGAGTGTGCCCGGACAAACCCACACAAGCTGATGTCTCCTTACTTTTGTTGGATTTTTACATTTAATTTTTATTTTTTATTGGAGTAATTTTCCACTGTGTACGTGGACCACTTCTACTTTGTGCATTCCTCGGTTGATGGACATTTTCATTGCTTCCAAGTGTTGGCTATGGTAAATATTGTTGGAGTGCAGGATTGCCAGGCTGTGACTTTTCGATTCTCATTTTTTCTCAGGTGATAGGCCCAGCAGTGGGTGTGATTGATTGACTGGTAGCACCGTGTTTCCCTTTTCAAAGCACCTTCTTTGTGTTTTCATTAGTGGCTCTTACCACGTCCCCCTTAGAATCGAGGGTACGCATTTCTCCACAATCGCTTCAGCATTTATTGTTTGCAGCATTTATGCTAATGGCCCTTCTGGCTGCTGTGAGCTGATAGGTTTTTGTAATTTGGGTTTGCATGTCTTTGAAAATTCGTAAAACTCATCATTTTTCTCCACCGTTTTCTTTTCTGTTAAAAAAAAAGGAAACAATTGGGAGTACAATAGAACTCTTGAAATTGTGTTCTTGGAAGGTTGCCCTCTTTTGAAATTTTTGGTCGATTTTCCACTCCAGAATTTTTTTAGAAAGCAGGTGTCTTTTACCGAACTGCAAGTTTGGTGAATATTTAGTGACCTTTAGCAATGGGTTTAAATCTGCTGTTGTGGGAAGTGGCCTCAAGCAGGCAGCATATCTCCATTCCCATATCTGGGTACTAGGGCAGCAGAGCCTTTCTGGAAGTCGTGTTCCTAGTTTGTAAATTACATTGGAATGTGCATGGAGAAAGCCCCATAAGTATATGTCTCATTATTTCTTCTTGGTTTTAAAATTTTTTTTTAATTGGGGTAAAGCTTAGAATATTGTTTGTCCTAGGTGTACACCATCTGGTTCGTTTGTACATTATAGATGTCTATTCAAGTACAGATCCTCTTCCCATGTAAAATGTTACTGACGGTTCCGCAGACCTCCCTTGCTATATGGTTGGTCTTTTTGAGATATGGATATAATATGTGTTTGTATACATATAGTAACACTAATCTTAATTTATCCATTCCCCCCACCTTTCCTTTTAGATGAGCATAGTTTGTTTTCTAAGTCTGTGAGTGTCTTTCTCTGTGGAAATATGTTCCTTTGTGTCAGTTATTAGATAACGCCTATAAGTGATATCATAGAATATAGGTCTTTTGCTTTCCGACTTACCTCATGTTTCGTGATTATCTCCAGACTCATTTGTGGTGCCTCAGAGAGCAGTGGTTCATTGTTTTCCATGGCTATTATTCCATTGTGTACATGGACCACTTCTTCTTTATCCATTCACCTGTTGTTGGACATTTTGATTGCTCCACTGTCTTGGCTATTGTGAATAAGGCTGCACTGCAGCTTTTGCGGCCTGTGTCTTCTCGATTCTTGTCTTCTCAGGTGAGAGGTCCAATGGTGCGCCTGCTGCATTGAATGGTGCCTGCAGTTTTACTTTTAAACACAGCTCCTTTCTGTTCTCATTATTGGCTGTTACCCCTTCACGTCTCACCAGCAGGTAGAGGGTACACAGTTCCCTAAAACCCCTTCAGCATTTATTGTTTGTAGACTTTTTGCTCATGTTCAGTCGACTGGTGTAAGTTGAAACTTTTTGTAGATTAGATTGCATGGGTCTAACACTCCCTGAGGTTGAGCTTTTATCCATTTTCCTTTTTTTTTAAAAGAGCGTGAGTAAAACTTAACTCTTCATACTCTCTTCTTGAAACATTTGCCTGTTTTGAATTGTTTTGTCCATTCCCTCCTTCAGCACAATTTTTTAGGGCAGGTGTCCTTTACAGCCCTGAGTCCTTGGGAATGTTAAGTGACCATTAGCTGTGAGTTTAAAGCTGTTCTTGCAGGAAACGGCCACAAGGTGGCAGCATTTCCCCTTTACCATATTTGGTTACTAGGGAAACAGAGCCTTAATGGAAGTGGTGTTGTAGGTTGTAAATTAGAATGGAATGTGCCAGGGAAAAGCCCTTTAAGTTTATGTCTCATTACTTCTTGTTCATATTTGTAGTTTACTTTTTATTTTTTATCCCAGTAAATATGATTACAATGGTTTGTTTGTTCTAGGTGTGCAAGATGTGGTTCTTTCACACATATACATGTATCTATTGTTCCTCGCATCCTTTTCCCATGTAGGTTATGACACAATGTTGAGTAGTCTTCTCCTGGTCTTCCGTACGTCTTTGGTGGTTATATATTTCACATGGTTTGTATATCTCTGTTAACCCCAATGTGGCAATGTATCCAATCCTCATCCCTTTCTATTTGGTGAACCATAAGTTTTTTAATGAATCTGTGATTGCCTTTCTCTGTGGAAATATCTTCATTGGTATCAATTTTTAAGTAACTCTTAAAAGTGATATGATAGGATATGTGTCTTTTGCTTTCTCACTTACTACACGTGGCGTGATTACGTCTAGACTCATCTATGGTGCTGCAAACGGCATTGTTTCATTTTTTTCACTAGCGAATATTCCATCTGTACATGGAGGAGTTCTTCTTTGTCCATCCATCTGTTGGTGGACTTTTTGGTTACTTCCATATCTTGGCTATTGTAATACTGTGCAGTGCAGATTTGCCTGCCTGTGTCTTTCCAATTCTCTCTTCTTAGGTTTTACGTCGAGGAGTGGGCCTGCTGGATCATATAGTAGCTCAATGTTTACCTTTTTAAGGCACCTCCATTCTGTTCTCATTCGTGGCCCTTTCCAAGTTACGTCCCCTTTGAAGTTGAGGGTATGCATTTCTCCACAACACTTTCAGCATTTATTGTTTGTAGTTTTCTTGCTGATGGTTATTCTGACAAGTGTGAGCTGATACCTCTCTGTGGTTGAATTCGAATGTGCCACATAATCTGTTGAAATTGAGCTTTAAGGCATGTCCTTTGCTATTTTTCAAGCTGTGATTACCCCTTAGTTCTTCAAAGTGTTCTCTTTAAGTATGTGTCACATTTTGAAATGTTTTGGCCTTTACCTCCCTCAAGACATTTTGAGGGCCTGTTTCATTTACAGTTCTGCAGTACTTGTTCCTATGAAGTGACCATTAGCACAGGCTTTAAAGCTGCTTTTGCAGGTAACTGCCAGAGGGCGGCAGCCTTTCTATGTCCCCCACCCTGGTAACTAGGGAAAAGCCCTTGCGGCCTGTGGTGTTTCTCGGTTATAAATTAGAGTGGAGTGTGCCCGGACAAACCCACACAAGCTGATGTCTCCTTACTTTTGTTGGATTTTTACATTTAATTTTTATTTTTTATTGGAGTAATTTTCCACTGTGTACGTGGACCACTTCTACTTTGTGCATTCCTCGGTTGATGGACATTTTCATTGCTTCCAAGTGTTGGCTATGGTAAATATTGTTGGAGTGCAGGATTGCCAGGCTGTGACTTTTCGATTCTCATTTTTTCTCAGGTGATAGGCCCAGCAGTGGGTGTGATTGATTGACTGGTAGCACCGTGTTTCCCTTTTCAAAGCACCTTCTTTGTGTTTTCATTAGTGGCTCTTACCACGTCCCCCTTAGAATCGAGGGTACGCATTTCTCCACAATCGCTTCAGCATATATTGTTTGCAGCATTTATGCTAATGGCCCTTCTGGCTGCTGTGAGCTGATAGGTTTTTGTAATTTGGGTTTGCATGTCTTTGAAAATTCGTAAAACTCATCATTTTTCTCCACCGTTTTCTTTTCTGTTAAAAAAAAAGGAAACAATTGGGAGTACAATAGAACTCTTGAAATTGTGTTCTTGGAAGGTTGCCCTCTTTTGAAATTTTTGGTCGATTTTCCACTCCAGAATTTTTTTAGAAAGCAGGTGTCTTTTACCGAACTGCAAGTTTGGTGAATATTTAGTGACCTTTAGCAATGGGTTTAAATCTGCTGTTGTGGGAAGTGGCCTCAAGCAGGCAGCATATCTCCATTCCCATATCTGGGTACTAGGGCAGCAGAGCCTTTCTGGAAGTCGTGTTCCTAGTTTGTAAATTACATTGGAATGTGCATGGAGAAAGCCCCATAAGTATATGTCTCATTATTTCTTCTTGGTTTTAAAATTTTTTTTTAATTGGGGTAAAGCTTAGAATATTGTTTGTCCTAGGTGTACACCATCTGGTTCGTTTGTACATTATAGATGTCTATTCAAGTACAGATCCTCTTCCCATGTAAAATGTTACTGATGGTTCCGCAGACCTCCCTTGCTATATGGTTGGTCTTTTTGAGATATGGATATAATATGTGTTTGTATACATATAGTAACACTAATCTTAATTTATCCATTCCCCCCACCTTTCCTTTTAGATGAGCATAGTTTGTTTTCTAAGTCTGTGAGTGTCTTTCTCTGTGGAAATATGTTCCTTTGTGTCAGTTATTAGATAACGCCTATAAGTGATATCATAGAATATAGGTCTTTTGCTTTCCGACTTACCTCATGTTTCGTGATTATCTCCAGACTCATTTGTGGTGCCTCAGAGAGCAGTGGTTCATGGTTTTCCATGGCTATTATTCCATTGTGTACATGGACCACTTCTTCTTTATCCATTCACCTGTTGTTGGACATTTTGATTGCTCCACTGTCTTGGCTATTGTGAATAAGGCTGCACTGCAGCTTTTGCGGCCTGTGTCTTCTCGATTCTTGTCTTCTCAGGTGAGAGGTCCAATGGTGCGCCTGCTGCATTGAATGGTGCCTGCAGTTTTACTTTTAAACACAGCTCCTTTCTGTTCTCATTATTGGCTGTTACCCCTTCACGTCTCACCAGCAGGTAGAGGGTACACAGTTCCCTAAAACCCCTTCAGCATTTATTGTTTGTAGACTTTTTGCTCATGTTCAGTCGACTGGTGTAAGTTGAAACTTTTTGTAGATTAGATTGCATGGGTCTAACACTCCCTGAGGTTGAGCTTTTATCCATTTTCCTTTTTTTTTAAAAGAGCGTGAGTAAAACTTAACTCTTCATACTCTCT
Source organism: Balaenoptera borealis (assembly GCF_965194805.1). Lineage (NCBI taxonomy): Eukaryota > Metazoa > Chordata > Mammalia > Artiodactyla > Balaenopteridae > Balaenoptera > Balaenoptera borealis. Next base: position 139,143 of record NW_028123009.1, on the reverse strand, counting down.
TCTTGAAACATTTGCCTGTTTTGAATTGTTTTGTCCATTCCCTCCTTCAGCACAATTTTTTAGGGCAGGTGTCCTTTACAGCCCTGAGTCCTTGGGAATGTTACGTGACCATTAGCTGTGAGTTTAAAGCTGTTCTTGCAGGAAACGGCCACAAGGTGGCAGCATTTCCCCTTTACCATATTTGGTTACTAGGGAAACAGAGCCTTAATGGAAGTGGTGTTGTAGGTTGTAAATTAGAATGGAATGTGCCAGGGAAAAGCCCTTTAAGTTTATGTCTCATTACTTCTTGTTCATATTTGTAGTTTACTTTTTATTTTTTATCCCAGTAAATATGATTACAATGGTTTGTTTGTTCTAGGTGTGCAAGATGTGGTTCTTTCACACATATACATGTATCTATTGTTCCTCGCATCCTTTTCCCATGTAGGTTATGACACAATGTTGAGTAGTCTTCTCCTGGTCTTCCGTACGTCTTTGGTGGTTATATATTTCACATGGTTTGTATATCTCTGTTAACCCCAATGTGGCAATGTATCCAATCCTCATCCCTTTCTATTTGGTGAACCATAAGTTTTTTAATGAATCTGTGATTGCCTTTCTCTGTGGAAATATCTTCATTGGTATCAATTTTTAAGTAACTCTTAAAAGTGATATGATAGGATATGTGTCTTTTGCTTTCTCACTTACTACACGTGGCGTGATTACGTCTAGACTCATCTATGGTGCTGCAAACGGCATTGTTTCATTTTTTTCACTAGCGAATATTCCATCTGTACATGGAGGAGTTCTTCTTTGTCCATCCATCTGTTGGTGGACTTTTTGGTTACTTCCATATCTTGGCTATTGTAATACTGTGCAGTGCAGATTTGCCTGCCTGTGTCTTTCCAATTCTCTCTTCTTAGGTTTTACGTCGAGGAGTGGGCCTGCTGGATCATATAGTAGCTCAATGTTTACCTTTTTAAGGCACCTCCATTCTGTTCTCATTCGTGGCCCTTTCCAAGTTACGTCCCCTTTGAAGTTGAGGGTATGCATTTCTCCACAACACTTTCAGCATTTATTGTTTGTAGTTTTCTTGCTGATGGTTATTCTGACAAGTGTGAGCTGATACCTCTCTGTGGTTGAATTCGAATGTGCCACATAATCTGTTGAAATTGAGCTTTAAGGCATGTCCTTTGCTATTTTTCAAGCTGTGATTACCCCTTAGTTCTTCAAAGTGTTCTCTTTAAGTATGTGTCACATTTTGAAATGTTTTGGCCTTTACCTCCCTCAAGACATTTTGAGGGCCTGTTTCATTTACAGTTCTGCAGTACTTGTTCCTATGAAGTGACCATTAGCACAGGCTTTAAAGCTGCTTTTGCAGGTAACTGCCAGAGGGCGGCAGCCTTTCTATGTCCCCCACCCTGGTAACTAGGGAAAAGCCCTTGCGGCCTGTGGTGTTTCTCGGTTATAAATTAGAGTGGAGTGTGCCCGGACAAACCCACACAAGCTGATGTCTCCTTACTTTTGTTGGATTTTTACATTTAATTTTTATTTTTTATTGGAGTAATTTTCCACTGTGTACGTGGACCACTTCTACTTTGTGCATTCCTCGGTTGATGGACATTTTCATTGCTTCCAAGTGTTGGCTATGGTAAATATTGTTGGAGTGCAGGATTGCCAGGCTGTGACTTTTCGATTCTCATTTTTTCTCAGGTGATAGGCCCAGCAGTGGGTGTGATTGATTGACTGGTAGCACCGTGTTTCCCTTTTCAAAGCACCTTCTTTGTGTTTTCATTAGTGGCTCTTACCACGTCCCCCTTAGAATCGAGGGTACGCATTTCTCCACAATCGCTTCAGCATATATTGTTTGCAGCATTTATGCTAATGGCCCTTCTGGCTGCTGTGAGCTGATAGGTTTTTGTAATTTGGGTTTGCATGTCTTTGAAAATTCGTAAAACTCATCATTTTTCTCCACCGTTTTCTTTTCTGTTAAAAAAAAAGGAAACAATTGGGAGTACAATAGAACTCTTGAAATTGTGTTCTTGGAAGGTTGCCCTCTTTTGAAATTTTTGGTCGATTTTCCACTCCAGAATTTTTTTAGAAAGCAGGTGTCTTTTACCGAACTGCAAGTTTGGTGAATATTTAGTGACCTTTAGCAATGGGTTTAAATCTGCTGTTGTGGGAAGTGGCCTCAAGCAGGCAGCATATCTCCATTCCCATATCTGGGTACTAGGGCAGCAGAGCCTTTCTGGAAGTCGTGTTCCTAGTTTGTAAATTACATTGGAATGTGCATGGAGAAAGCCCCATAAGTATATGTCTCATTATTTCTTCTTGGTTTTAAAATTTTTTTTTAATTGGGGTAAAGCTTAGAATATTGTTTGTCCTAGGTGTACACCATCTGGTTCGTTTGTACATTATAGATGTCTATTCAAGTACAGATCCTCTTCCCATGTAAAATGTTACTGACGGTTCCGCAGACCTCCCTTGCTATATGGTTGGTCTTTTTGAGATATGGATATAATATGTGTTTGTATACATATAGTAACACTAATCTTAATTTATCCATTCTCCCCACCTTTCCTTTTAGATGAGCATAGTTTGTTTTCTAAGTCTGTGAGTGTCTTTCTCTGTGGAAATATGTTCCTTTGTGTCAGTTATTAGATAACGCCTATAAGTGATATCATAGAATATAGGTCTTTTGCTTTCCGACTTACCTCATGTTTCGTGATTATCTCCAGACTCATTTGTGGTGCCTCAGAGAGCAGTGGTTCATGGTTTTCCATGGCTATTATTCCATTGTGTACATGGACCACTTCTTCTTTATCCATTCACCTGTTGTTGGACATTTTGATTGCTCCACTGTCTTGGCTATTGTGAATAAGGCTGCACTGCAGCTTTTGCGGCCTGTGTCTTCTCGATTCTTGTCTTCTCAGGTGAGAGGTCCAATGGTGCGCCTGCTGCATTGAATGGTGCCTGCAGTTTTACTTTTAAACACAGCTCCTTTCTGTTCTCATTATTGGCTGTTACCCCTTCACGTCTCACCAGCAGGTAGAGGGTACACAGTTCCCTAAAACCCCTTCAGCATTTATTGTTTGTAGACTTTTTGCTCATGTTCAGTCGACTGGTGTAAGTTGAAACTTTTTGTAGATTAGATTGCATGGGTCTAACACTCCCTGAGGTTGAGCTTTTATCCATTTTCCTTTTTTTTTAAAAGAGCGTGAGTAAAACTTAACTCTTCATACTCTCTTCTTGAAACATTTGCCTGTTTTGAATTGTTTTGTCCATTCCCTCCTTCAGCACAATTTTTTAGGGCAGGTGTCCTTTACAGCCCTGAGTCCTTGGGAATGTTACGTGACCATTAGCTGTGAGTTTAAAGCTGTTCTTGCAGGAAACGGCCACAAGGTGGCAGCATTTCCCCTTTACCATATTTGGTTACTAGGGAAACAGAGCCTTAATGGAAGTGGTGTTGTAGGTTGTAAATTAGAATGGAATGTGCCAGGGAAAAGCCCTTTAAGTTTATGTCTCATTACTTCTTGTTCATATTTGTAGTTTACTTTTTATTTTTTATCCCAGTAAATATGATTACAATGGTTTGTTTGTTCTAGGTGTGCAAGATGTGGTTCTTTCACACATATACATGTATCTATTGTTCCTCGCATCCTTTTCCCATGTAGGTTATGACACAATGTTGAGTAGTCTTCTCCTGGTCTTCCGTACGTCTTTGGTGGTTATATATTTCACATGGTTTGTATATCTCTGTTAACCCCAATGTGGCAATGTATCCAATCCTCATCCCTTTCTATTTGGTGAACCATAAGTTTTTTAATGAATCTGTGATTGCCTTTCTCTGTGGAAATATCTTCATTGGTATCAATTTTTAAGTAACTCTTAAAAGTGATATGATAGGATATGTGTCTTTTGCTTTCTCACTTACTACACGTGGCGTGATTACGTCTAGACTCATCTATGGTGCTGCAAACGGCATTGTTTCATTTTTTTCACTAGCGAATATTCCATCTGTACATGGAGGAGTTCTTCTTTGTCCATCCATCTGTTGGTGGACTTTTTGGTTACTTCCATATCTTGGCTATTGTAATACTGTGCAGTGCAGATTTGCCTGCCTGTGTCTTTCCAATTCTCTCTTCTTAGGTTTTACGTCGAGGAGTGGGCCTGCTGGATCATATAGTAGCTCAATGTTTACCTTTTTAAGGCACCTCCATTCTGTTCTCATTCGTGGCCCTTTCCAAGTTACGTCCCCTTTGAAGTTGAGGGTATGCATTTCTCCACAACACTTTCAGCATTTATTGTTTGTAGTTTTCTTGCTGATGGTTATTCTGACAAGTGTGAGCTGATACCTCTCTGTGGTTGAATTCGAATGTGCCACATAATCTGTTGAAATTGAGCTTTAAGGCATGTCCTTTGCTATTTTTCAAGCTGTGATTACCCCTTAGTTCTTCAAAGTGTTCTCTTTAAGTATGTGTCACATTTTGAAATGTTTTGGCCTTTACCTCCCTCAAGACATTTTGAGGGCCTGTTTCATTTACAGTTCTGCAGTACTTGTTCCTATGAAGTGACCATTAGCACAGGCTTTAAAGCTGCTTTTGCAGGTAACTGCCAGAGGGCGGCAGCCTTTCTATGTCCCCCACCCTGGTAACTAGGGAAAAGCCCTTGCGGCCTGTGGTGTTTCTCGGTTATAAATTAGAGTGGAGTGTGCCCGGACAAACCCACACAAGCTGATGTCTCCTTACTTTTGTTGGATTTTTACATTTAATTTTTATTTTTTATTGGAGTAATTTTCCACTGTGTACGTGGACCACTTCTACTTTGTGCATTCCTCGGTTGATGGACATTTTCATTGCTTCCAAGTGTTGGCTATGGTAAATATTGTTGGAGTGCAGGATTGCCAGGCTGTGACTTTTCGATTCTCATTTTTTCTCAGGTGATAGGCCCAGCAGTGGGTGTGATTGATTGACTGGTAGCACCGTGTTTCCCTTTTCAAAGCACCTTCTTTGTGTTTTCATTAGTGGCTCTTACCACGTCCCCCTTAGAATCGAGGGTACGCATTTCTCCACAATCGCTTCAGCATATATTGTTTGCAGCATTTATGCTAATGGCCCTTCTGGCTGCTGTGAGCTGATAGGTTTTTGTAATTTGGGTTTGCATGTCTTTGAAAATTCGTAAAACTCATCATTTTTCTCCACCGTTTTCTTTTCTGTTAAAAAAAAAGGAAACAATTGGGAGTACAATAGAACTCTTGAAATTGTGTTCTTGGAAGGTTGCCCTCTTTTGAAATTTTTGGTCGATTTTCCACTCCAGAATTTTTTTAGAAAGCAGGTGTCTTTTACCGAACTGCAAGTTTGGTGAATATTTAGTGACCTTTAGCAATGGGTTTAAATCTGCTGTTGTGGGAAGTGGCCTCAAGCAGGCAGCATATCTCCATTCCCATATCTGGGTACTAGGGCAGCAGAGCCTTTCTGGAAGTCGTGTTCCTAGTTTGTAAATTACATTGGAATGTGCATGGAGAAAGCCCCATAAGTATATGTCTCATTATTTCTTCTTGGTTTTAAAATTTTTTTTTAATTGGGGTAAAGCTTAGAATATTGTTTGTCCTAGGTGTACACCATCTGGTTCGTTTGTACATTATAGATGTCTATTCAAGTACAGATCCTCTTCCCATGTAAAATGTTACTGACGGTTCCGCAGACCTCCCTTGCTATATGGTTGGTCTTTTTGAGATATGGATATAATATGTGTTTGTATACATATAGTAACACTAATCTTAATTTATCCATTCTCCCCACCTTTCCTTTTAGATGAGCATAGTTTGTTTTCTAAGTCTGTGAGTGTCTTTCTCTGTGGAAATATGTTCCTTTGTGTCAGTTATTAGATAACGCCTATAAGTGATATCATAGAATATAGGTCTTTTGCTTTCCGACTTACCTCATGTTTCGTGATTATCTCCAGACTCATTTGTGGTGCCTCAGAGAGCAGTGGTTCATGGTTTTCCATGGCTATTATTCCATTGTGTACATGGACCACTTCTTCTTTATCCATTCACCTGTTGTTGGACATTTTGATTGCTCCACTGTCTTGGCTATTGTGAATAAGGCTGCACTGCAGCTTTTGCGGCCTGTGTCTTCTCGATTCTTGTCTTCTCAGGTGAGAGGTCCAATGGTGCGCCTGCTGCATTGAATGGTGCCTGCAGTTTTACTTTTAAACACAGCTCCTTTCTGTTCTCATTATTGGCTGTTACCCCTTCACGTCTCACCAGCAGGTAGAGGGTACACAGTTCCCTAAAACCCCTTCAGCATTTATTGTTTGTAGACTTTTTGCTCATGTTCAGTCGACTGGTGTAAGTTGAAACTTTTTGTAGATTAGATTGCATGGGTCTAACACTCCCTGAGGTTGAGCTTTTATCCATTTTCCTTTTTTTTTAAAAGAGCGTGAGTAAAACTTAACTCTTCATACTCTCTTCTTGAAACATTTGCCTGTTTTGAATTGTTTTGTCCATTCCCTCCTTCAGCACAATTTTTTAGGGCAGGTGTCCTTTACAGCCCTGAGTCCTTGGGAATGTTACGTGACCATTAGCTGTGAGTTTAAAGCTGTTCTTGCAGGAAACGGCCACAAGGTGGCAGCATTTCCCCTTTACCATATTTGGTTACTAGGGAAACAGAGCCTTAATGGAAGTGGTGTTGTAGGTTGTAAATTAGAATGGAATGTGCCAGGGAAAAGCCCTTTAAGTTTATGTCTCATTACTTCTTGTTCATATTTGTAGTTTACTTTTTATTTTTTATCCCAGTAAATATGATTACAATGGTTTGTTTGTTCTAGGTGTGCAAGATGTGGTTCTTTCACACATATACATGTATCTATTGTTCCTCGCATCCTTTTCCCATGTAGGTTATGACACAATGTTGAGTAGTCTTCTCCTGGTCTTCCGTACGTCTTTGGTGGTTATATATTTCACATGGTTTGTATATCTCTGTTAACCCCAATGTGGCAATGTATCCAATCCTCATCCCTTTCTATTTGGTGAACCATAAGTTTTTTAATGAATCTGTGATTGCCTTTCTCTGTGGAAATATCTTCATTGGTATCAATTTTTAAGTAACTCTTAAAAGTGATATGATAGGATATGTGTCTTTTGCTTTCTCACTTACTACACGTGGCGTGATTACGTCTAGACTCATCTATGGTGCTGCAAACGGCATTGTTTCATTTTTTTCACTAGCGAATATTCCATCTGTACATGGAGGAGTTCTTCTTTGTCCATCCATCTGTTGGTGGACTTTTTGGTTACTTCCATATCTTGGCTATTGTAATACTGTGCAGTGCAGATTTGCCTGCCTGTGTCTTTCCAATTCTCTCTTCTTAGGTTTTACGTCGAGGAGTGGGCCTGCTGGATCATATAGTAGCTCAATGTTTACCTTTTTAAGGCACCTCCATTCTGTTCTCATTCGTGGCCCTTTCCAAGTTACGTCCCCTTTGAAGTTGAGGGTATGCATTTCTCCACAACACTTTCAGCATTTATTGTTTGTAGTTTTCTTGCTGATGGTTATTCTGACAAGTGTGAGCTGATACCTCTCTGTGGTTGAATTCGAATGTGCCACATAATCTGTTGAAATTGAGCTTTAAGGCATGTCCTTTGCTATTTTTCAAGCTGTGATTACCTCTTAGTTCTTCAAAGTGTTCTCTTTAAGTATGTGTCACATTTTGAAATGTTTTGGCCTTTACCTCCCTCAAGACATTTTGAGGGCCTGTTTCATTTACAGTTCTGCAGTACTTGTTCCTATGAAGTGACCATTAGCACAGGCTTTAAAGCTGCTTTTGCAGGTAACTGCCAGAGGGCGGCAGCCTTTCTATGTCCCCCACCCTGGTAACTAGGGAAAAGCCCTTGCGGCCTGTGGTGTTTCTCGGTTATAAATTAGAGTGGAGTGTGCCCGGACAAACCCACACAAGCTGATGTCTCCTTACTTTTGTTGGATTTTTACATTTAATTTTTATTTTTTATTGGAGTAATTTTCCACTGTGTACGTGGACCACTTCTACTTTGTGCATTCCTCGGTTGATGGACATTTTCATTGCTTCCAAGTGTTGGCTATGGTAAATATTGTTGGAGTGCAGGATTGCCAGCCTGAGACTTTTCGATTCTCATTTTTTCTCAGGTGATAGGCCCAGCAGTGGGTGTGATTGATTGACTGGTAGCACCGTGTTTCCCTTTTCAAAGCACCTTCTTTGTGTTTTCATTAGTGGCTCTTACCACGTCCCCCTTAGAATCGAGGGTACGCATTTCTCCACAATCGCTTCAGCATATATTGTTTGCAGCATTTATGCTAATGGCCCTTCTGGCTGCTGTGAGCTGATAGGTTTTTGTAATTTGGGTTTGCATGTCTTTGAAAATTCGTAAAACTCATCATTTTTCTCCACCGTTTTCTTTTCTGTTAAAAAAAAAGGAAACAATTGGGAGTACAATAGAACTCTTGAAATTGTGTTCTTGGAAGGTTGCCCTCTTTTGAAATTTTTGGTCGATTTTCCACTCCAGAATTTTTTTAGAAAGCAGGTGTCTTTTACCGAACTGCAAGTTTGGTGAATATTTAGTGACCTTTAGCAATGGGTTTAAATCTGCTGTTGTGGGAAGTGGCCTCAAGCAGGCAGCATATCTCCATTCCCATATCTGGGTACTAGGGCAGCAGAGCCTTTCTGGAAGTCGTGTTCCTAATTTGTAAATTACATTGGAATGTGCATGGAGAAAGCCCCATAAGTATATGTCTCATTATTTCTTCTTGGTTTTAAAATTTTTTTTTAATTGGGGTAAAGCTTAGAATATTGTTTGTCCTAGGTGTACACCATCTGGTTCGTTTGTACATTATAGATGTCTATTCAAGTACAGATCCTCTTCCCATGTAAAATGTTACTGACGGTTCCGCAGACCTCCCTTGCTATATGGTTGGTCTTTTTGAGATATGGATATAATATGTGTTTGTATACATATAGTAACACTAATCTTAATTTATCCATTCCCCCCACCTTTCCTTTTAGATGAGCATAGTTTGTTTTCTAAGTCTGTGAGTGTCTTTCTCTGTGGAAATATGTTCCTTTGTGTCAGTTATTAGATAACGCCTATAAGTGATATCATAGAATATAGGTCTTTTGCTTTCCGACTTACCTCATGTTTCGTGATTATCTCCAGACTCATTTGTGGTGCCTCAGAGAGCAGTGGTTCATTGTTTTCCATGGCTATTATTCCATTGTGTACATGGACCACTTCTTCTTTATCCATTCACCTGTTGTTGGACATTTTGATTGCTCCACTGTCTTGGCTATTGTGAATAAGGCTGCACTGCAGCTTTTGCGGCCTGTGTCTTCTCGATTCTTGTCTTCTCAGGTGAGAGGTCCAATGGTGCGCCTGCTGCATTGAATGGTGCCTGCAGTTTTACTTTTAAACACAGCTCCTTTCTGTTCTCATTATTGGCTGTTACCCCTTCACGTCTCACCAGCAGGTAGAGGGTACACAGTTCCCTAAAACCCCTTCAGCATTTATTGTTTGTAGACTTTTTGCTCATGTTCAGGCGACTGGTGTAAGTTGAAACTTTTTGTAGATTAGATTGCATGGGTCTAACACTCCCTGAGGTTGAGCTTTTATCCATTTTCCTTTTTTTTTAAAAGAGCGTGAGTAAAACTTAACTCTTCATACTCTCTTCTTGAAACATTTGCCTGTTTTGAATTGTTTTGTCCATTCCCTCCTTCAGCACAATTTTTTAGGGCAGGTGTCCTTTACAGCCCTGAGTCCTTGGGAATGTTACGTGACCATTAGCTGTGAGTTTAAAGCTGTTCTTGCAGGAAACGGCCACAAGGTGGCAGCATTTCCCCTTTACCATATTTGGTTACTAGGGAAACAGAGCCTTAATGGAAGTGGTGTTGTAGGTTGTAAATTAGAATGGAATGTGCCAGGGAAAAGCCCTTTAAGTTTATGTCTCATTACTTCTTGTTCATATTTGTAGTTTACTTTTTATTTTTTATCCCAGTAAATATGATTACAATGGTTTGTTTGTTCTAGGTGTGCAAGATGTGGTTCTTTCACACATATACATGTATCTATTGTTCCTCGCATCCTTTTCCCATGTAGGTTATGACACAATGTTGAGTAGTCTTCTCCTGGTCTTCCGTACGTCTTTGGTGGTTATATATTTCACATGGTTTGTATATCTCTGTTAACCCCAATGTGGCAATGTATCCAATCCTCATCCCTTTCTATTTGGTGAACCATAAGTTTTTTAATGAATCTGTGATTGCCTTTCTCTGTGGAAATATCTTCATTGGTATCAATTTTTAAGTAACTCTTAAAAGTGATATGATAGGATATGTGTCTTTTGCTTTCTCACTTACTACACGTGGCGTGATTACGTCTAGACTCATCTATGGTGCTGCAAACGGCATTGTTTCATTTTTTTCACTAGCGAATATTCCATCTGTACATGGAGGAGTTCTTCTTTGTCCATCCATCTGTTGGTGGACTTTTTGGTTACTTCCATATCTTGGCTATTGTAATACTGTGCAGTGCAGATTTGCCTGCCTGTGTCTTTCCAATTCTCTCTTCTTAGGTTTTACGTCGAGGAGTGGGCCTGCTGGATCATATAGTAGCTCAATGTTTACCTTTTTAAGGCACCTCCATTCTGTTCTCATTCGTGGCCCTTTCCAAGTTACGTCCCCTTTGAAGTTGAGGGTATGCATTTCTCCACAACACTTTCAGCATTTATTGTTTGTAGTTTTCTTGCTGATGGTTATTCTGACAAGTGTGAGCTGATACCTCTCTGTGGTTGAATTCGAATGTGCCACATAATCTGTTGAAATTGAGCTTTAAGGCATGTCCTTTGCTATTTTTCAAGCTGTGATTACCCCTTAGTTCTTCAAAGTGTTCTCTTTAAGTATGTGTCACATTTTGAAATGTTTTGGCCTTTACCTCCCTCAAGACATTTTGAGGGCCTGTTTCATTTACAGTTCTGCAGTACTTGTTCCTATGAAGTGACCATTAGCACAGGCTTTAAAGCTGCTTTTGCAGGTAACTGCCAGAGGGCGGCAGCCTTTCTATGTCCCCCACCCTGGTAACTAGGGAAAAGCCCTTGCGGCCTGTGGTGTTTCTCGGTTATAAATTAGAGTGGAGTGTGCCCGGACAAACCCACACAAGCTGATGTCTCCTTACTTTTGTTGGATTTTTACATTTAATTTTTATTTTTTATTGGAGTAATTTTCCACTGTGTACGTGGACCACTTCTACTTTGTGCATTCCTCGGTTGATGGACATTTTCATTGCTTCCAAGTGTTGGCTATGGTAAATATTGTTGGAGTGCAGGATTGCCAGGCTGTGACTTTTCGATTCTCATTTTTTCTCAGGTGATAGGCCCAGCAGTGGGTGTGATTGATTGACTGGTAGCACCGTGTTTCCCTTTTCAAAGCACCTTCTTTGTGTTTTCATTAGTGGCTCTTACCACGTCCCCCTTAGAATCGAGGGTACGCATTTCTCCACAATCGCTTCAGCATATATTGTTTGCAGCATTTATGCTAATGGCCCTTCTGGCTGCTGTGAGCTGATAGGTTTTTGTAATTTGGGTTTGCATGTCTTTGAAAATTCGTAAAACTCATCATTTTTCTCCACCGTTTTCTTTTCTGTTAAAAAAAAAGGAAACAATTGGGAGTACAATAGAACTCTTGAAATTGTGTTCTTGGAAGGTTGCCCTCTTTTGAAATTTTTGGTCGATTTTCCACTCCAGAATTTTTTTAGAAAGCAGGTGTCTTTTACCGAACTGCAAGTTTGGTGAATATTTAGTGACCTTTAGCAATGGGTTTAAATCTGCTGTTGTGGGAAGTGGCCTCAAGCAGGCAGCATATCTCCATTCCCATATCTGGGTACTAGGGCAGCAGAGCCTTTCTGGAAGTCGTGTTCCTAGTTTGTAAATTACATTGGAATGTGCATGGAGAAAGCCCCATAAGTATATGTCTCATTATTTCTTCTTGGTTTTAAAATTTTTTTTTAATTGGGGTAAAGCTTAGAATATTGTTTGTCCTAGGTGTACACCATCTGGTTCGTTTGTACATTATAGATGTCTATTCAAGTACAGATCCTCTTCCCATGTAAAATGTTACTGACGGTTCCGCAGACCTCCCTTGCTATATGGTTGGTCTTTTTGAGATATGGATATAATATGTGTTTGTATACATATAGTAACACTAATCTTAATTTATCCATTCCCCCCACCTTTCCTTTTAGATGAGTATAGTTTGTTTTCTAAGTCTGTGAGTGTCTTTCTCTGTGGAAATATGTTCCTTTGTGTCAGTTATTAGATAACGCCTATAAGTGATATCATAGAATATAGGTCTTTTGCTTTCCGACTTACCTCATGTTTCGTGATTATCTCCAGACTCATTTGAGGTGCCTCAGAGAGCAGTGGTTCATTGTTTTCCATGGCTATTATTCCATTGTGTACATGGACCACTTCTTCTTTATCCATTCACCTGTTGTTGGACATTTTGATTGCTCCACTGTCTTGGCTATTGTGAATAAGGCTGCACTGCAGCTTTTGCGGCCTGTGTCTTCTCGATTCTTGTCTTCTCAGGTGAGAGGTCCAATGGTGCGCCTGCTGCATTGAATGGTGCCTGCAGTTTTACTTTTAAACACAGCTCCTTTCTGTTCTCATTATTGGCTGTTACCCCTTCACGTCTCACCAGCAGGTAGAGGGTACACAGTTCCCTAAAACCCCTTCAGCATTTATTGTTTGTAGACTTTTTGCTCATGTTCAGTCGACTGGTGTAAGTTGAAACTTTTTGTAGATTAGATTGCATGGGTCTAACACTCCCTGAGGTTGAGCTTTTATCCATTTTCCTTTTTTTTTAAAAGAGCGTGAGTAAAACTTGACTCTTCATACTCTCTTCTTGAAACATTTGCCTGTTTTGAATTGTTTTGTCCATTCCCTCCTTCAGCACAATTTTTTAGGGCAGGTGTCCTTTACAGCCCTGAGTCCTTGGGAATGTTACGTGACCATTAGCTGTGAGTTTAAAGCTGTTCTTGCAGGAAACGGCCACAAGGTGGCAGCATTTCCCCTTTACCATATTTGGTTACTAGGGAAACAGAGCCTTAATGGAAGTGGTGTTGTAGGTTGTAAATTAGAATGGAATGTGCCAGGGAAAAGCCCTTTAAGTTTATGTCTCATTACTTCTTGTTCATATTTGTAGTTTACTTTTTATTTTTTATCCCAGTAAATATGATTACAATGGTTTGTTTGTTCTAGGTGTGCAAGATGTGGTTCTTTCACACATATACATGTATCTATTGTTCCTCGCATCCTTTTCCCATGTAGGTTATGACACAATGTTGAGTAGTCTTCTCCTGGTCTTCCGTACGTCTTTGGTGGTTATATATTTCACATGGTTTGTATATCTCTGTTAACCCCAATGTGGCAATGTATCCAATCCTCATCCCTTTCTATTTGGTGAACCATAAGTTTTTTAATGAATCTGTGATTGCCTTTCTCTGTGGAAATATCTTCATTGGTATCAATTTTTAAGTAACTCTTAAAAGTGATATGATAGGATATGTGTCTTTTGCTTTCTCACTTACTACACGTGGCGTGATTACGTCTAGACTCATCTATGGTGCTGCAAACGGCATTGTTTCATTTTTTTCACTAGCGAATATTCCATCTGTACATGGAGGAGTTCTTCTTTGTCCATCCATCTGTTGGTGGACTTTTTGGTTACTTCCATATCTTGGCTATTGTAATACTGTGCAGTGCAGATTTGCCTGCCTGTGTCTTTCCAATTCTCTCTTCTTAGGTTTTACGTCGAGGAGTGGGCCTGCTGGATCATATAGTAGCTCAATGTTTACCTTTTTAAGGCACCTCCATTCTGTTCTCATTCGTGGCCCTTTCCAAGTTACGTCCCCTTTGAAGTTGAGGGTATGCATTTCTCCACAACACTTTCAGCATTTATTGTTTGTAGTTTTCTTGCTGATGGTTATTCTGACAAGTGTGAGCTGATACCTCTCTGTGGTTGAATTCGAATGTGCCACATAATCTGTTGAAATTGAGCTTTAAGGCATGTCCTTTGCTATTTTTCAAGCTGTGATTACCCCTTAGTTCTTCAAAGTGTTCTCTTTAAGTATGTGTCACATTTTGAAATGTTTTGGCCTTTACCTCCCTCAAGACATTTTGAGGGCCTGTTTCATTTACAGTTCTGCAGTACTTGTTCCTATGAAGTGACCATTAGCACAGGCTTTAAAGCTGCTTTTGCAGGTAACTGCCAGAGGGCGGCAGCCTTTCTATGTCCCCCACCCTGGTAACTAGGGAAAAGCCCTTGCGGCCTGTGGTGTTTCTCGGTTATAAATTAGAGTGGAGTGTGCCCGGACAAACCCACACAAGCTGATGTCTCCTTACTTTTGTTGGATTTTTACATTTAATTTTTATTTTTTATTGGAGTAATTTTCCACTGTGTACGTGGACCACTTCTACTTTGTGCATTCCTCGGTTGATGGACATTTTCATTGCTTCCAAGTGTTGGCTATGGTAAATATTGTTGGAGTGCAGGATTGCCAGGCTGTGACTTTTCGATTCTCATTTTTTCTCAGGTGATAGGCCCAGCAGTGGGTGTGATTGATTGACTGGTAGCACCGTGTTTCCCTTTTCAAAGCACCTTCTTTGTGTTTTCATTAGTGGCTCTTACCACGTCCCCCTTAGAATCGAGGGTACGCATTTCTCCACAATCGCTTCAGCATATATTGTTTGCAGCATTTATGCTAATGGCCCTTCTGGCTGCTGTGAGCTGATAGGTTTTTGTAATTTGGGTTTGCATGTCTTTGAAAATTCGTAAAACTCATCATTTTTCTCCACCGTTTTCTTTTCTGTTAAAAAAAAAGGAAACAATTGGGAGTACAATAGAACTCTTGAAATTGTGTTCTTGGAAGGTTGCCCTCTTTTGAAATTTTTGGTCGATTTTCCACTCCAGAATTTTTTTAGAAAGCAGGTGTCTTTTACCGAACTGCAAGTTTGGTGAATATTTAGTGACCTTTAGCAATGGGTTTAAATCTGCTGTTGTGGGAAGTGGCCTCAAGCAGGCAGCATATCTCCATTCCCATATCTGGGTACTAGGGCAGCAGAGCCTTTCTGGAAGTCGTGTTCCTAGTTTGTAAATTACATTGGAATGTGCATGGAGAAAGCCCCATAAGTATATGTCTCATTATTTCTTCTTGGTTTTAAAATTTTTTTTTAATTGGGGTAAAGCTTAGAATATTGTTTGTCCTAGGTGTACACCATCTGGTTCGTTTGTACATTATAGATGTCTATTCAAGTACAGATCCTCTTCCCATGTAAAATGTTACTGACGGTTCCGCAGACCTCCCTTGCTATATGGTTGGTCTTTTTGAGATATGGATATAATATGTGTTTGTATACATATAGTAACACTAATCTTAATTTATCCATTCCCCCCACCTTTCCTTTTAGATGAGCATAGTTTGTTTTCTAAGTCTGTGAGTGTCTTTCTCTGTGGAAATATGTTCCTTTGTGTCAGTTATTAGATAACGCCTATAAGTGATATCATAGAATATAGGTCTTTTGCTTTCCGACTTACCTCATGTTTCGTGATTATCTCCAGACTCATTTGTGGTGCCTCAGAGAGCAGTGGTTCATTGTTTTCCATGGCTATTATTCCATTGTGTACATGGACCACTTCTTCTTTATCCATTCACCTGTTGTTGGACATTTTGATTGCTCCACTGTCTTGGCTATTGTGAATAAGGCTGCACTGCAGCTTTTGCGGCCTGTGTCTTCTCGATTCTTGTCTTCTCAGGTGAGAGGTCCAATGGTGCGCCTGCTGCATTGAATGGTGCCTGCAGTTTTACTTTTAAACACAGCTCCTTTCTGTTCTCATTATTGGCTGTTACCCCTTCACGTCTCACCAGCAGGTAGAGGGTACACAGTTCCCTAAAACCCCTTCAGCATTTATTGTTTGTAGACTTTTTGCTCATGTTCAGGCGACTGGTGTAAGTTGAAACTTTTTGTAGATTAGATTGCATGGGTCTAACACTCCCTGAGGTTGAGCTTTTATCCATTTTCCTTTTTTTTTAAAAGAGCGTGAGTAAAACTTAACTCTTCATACTCTCTTCTTGAAACATTTGCCTGTTTTGAATTGTTTTGTCCATTCCCTCCTTCAGCACAATTTTTTAGGGCAGGTGTCCTTTACAGCCCTGAGTCCTTGGGAATGTTACGTGACCATTAGCTGTGAGTTTAAAGCTGTTCTTGCAGGAAACGGCCACAAGGTGGCAGCATTTCCCCTTTACCATATTTGGTTACTAGGGAAACAGAGCCTTAATGGAAGTGGTGTTGTAGGTTGTAAATTAGAATGGAATGTGCCAGGGAAAAGCCCTTTAAGTTTATGTCTCATTACTTCTTGTTCATATTTGTAGTTTACTTTTTATTTTTTATCCCAGTAAATATGATTACAATGGTTTGTTTGTTCTAGGTGTGCAAGATGTGGTTCTTTCACACATATACATGTATCTATTGTTCCTCGCATCCTTTTCCCATGTAGGTTATGACACAATGTTGAGTAGTCTTCTCCTGGTCTTCCGTACGTCTTTGGTGGTTATATATTTCACATGGTTTGTATATCTCTGTTAACCCCAATGTGGCAATGTATCCAATCCTCATCCCTTTCTATTTGGTGAACCATAAGTTTTTTAATGAATCTGTGATTGCCTTTCTCTGTGGAAATATCTTCATTGGTATCAATTTTTAAGTAACTCTTAAAAGTGATATGATAGGATATGTGTCTTTTGCTTTCTCACTTACTACACGTGGCGTGATTACGTCTAGACTCATCTATGGTGCTGCAAACGGCATTGTTTCATTTTTTTCACTAGCGAATATTCCATCTGTACATGGAGGAGTTCTTCTTTGTCCATCCATCTGTTGGTGGACTTTTTGGTTACTTCCATATCTTGGCTATTGTAATACTGTGCAGTGCAGATTTGCCTGCCTGTGTCTTTCCAATTCTCTCTTCTTAGGTTTTACGTCGAGGAGTGGGCCTGCTGGATCATATAGTAGCTCAATGTTTACCTTTTTAAGGCACCTCCATTCTGTTCTCATTCGTGGCCCTTTCCAAGTTACGTCCCCTTTGAAGTTGAGGGTATGCATTTCTCCACAACACTTTCAGCATTTATTGTTTGTAGTTTTCTTGCTGATGGTTATTCTGACAAGTGTGAGCTGATACCTCTCTGTGGTTGAATTCGAATGTGCCACATAATCTGTTGAAATTGAGCTTTAAGGCATGTCCTTTGCTATTTTTCAAGCTGTGATTACCCCTTAGTTCTTCAAAGTGTTCTCTTTAAGTATGTGTCACATTTTGAAATGTTTTGGCCTTTACCTCCCTCAAGACATTTTGAGGGCCTGTTTCATTTACAGTTCTGCAGTACTTGTTCCTATGAAGTGACCATTAGCACAGGCTTTAAAGCTGCTTTTGCAGGTAACTGCCAGAGGGCGGCAGCCTTTCTATGTCCCCCACCCTGGTAACTAGGGAAAAGCCCTTGCGGCCTGTGGTGTTTCTCGGTTATAAATTAGAGTGGAGTGTGCCCGGACAAACCCACACAAGCTGATGTCTCCTTACTTTTGTTGGATTTTTACATTTAATTTTTATTTTTTATTGGAGTAATTTTCCACTGTGTACGTGGACCACTTCTACTTTGTGCATTCCTCGGTTGATGGACATTTTCATTGCTTCCAAGTGTTGGCTATGGTAAATATTGTTGGAGTGCAGGATTGCCAGGCTGTGACTTTTCGATTCTCATTTTTTCTCAGGTGATAGGCCCAGCAGTGGGTGTGATTGATTGACTGGTAGCACCGTGTTTCCCTTTTCAAAGCACCTTCTTTGTGTTTTCATTAGTGGCTCTTACCACGTCCCCCTTAGAATCGAGGGTACGCATTTCTCCACAATCGCTTCAGCATATATTGTTTGCAGCATTTATGCTAATGGCCCTTCTGGCTGCTGTGAGCTGATAGGTTTTTGTAATTTGGGTTTGCATGTCTTTGAAAATTCGTAAAACTCATCATTTTTCTCCACCGTTTTCTTTTCTGTTAAAAAAAAAGGAAACAATTGGGAGTACAATAGAACTCTTGAAATTGTGTTCTTGGAAGGTTGCCCTCTTTTGAAATTTTTGGTCGATTTTCCACTCCAGAATTTTTTTAGAAAGCAGGTGTCTTTTACCGAACTGCAAGTTTGGTGAATATTTAGTGACCTTTAGCAATGGGTTTAAATCTGCTGTTGTGGGAAGTGGCCTCAAGCAGGCAGCATATCTCCATTCCCATATCTGGGTACTAGGGCAGCAGAGCCTTTCTGGAAGTCGTGTTCCTAGTTTGTAAATTACATTGGAATGTGCATGGAGAAAGCCCCATAAGTATATGTCTCATTATTTCTTCTTGGTTTTAAAATTTTTTTTTAATTGGGGTAAAGCTTAGAATATTGTTTGTCCTAGGTGTACACCATCTGGTTCGTTTGTACATTATAGATGTCTATTCAAGTACAGATCCTCTTCCCATGTAAAATGTTACTGACGGTTCCGCAGACCTCCCTTGCTATATGGTTGGTCTTTTTGAGATATGGATATAATATGTGTTTGTATACATATAGTAACACTAATCTTAATTTATCCATTCCCCCCACCTTTCCTTTTAGATGAGCATAGTTTGTTTTCTAAGTCTGTGAGTGTCTTTCTCTGTGGAAATATGTTCCTTTGTGTCAGTTATTAGATAACGCCTATAAGTGATATCATAGAATATAGGTCTTTTGCTTTCCGACTTACCTCATGTTTCGTGATTATCTCCAGACTCATTTGAGGTGCCTCAGAGAGCAGTGGTTCATTGTTTTCCATGGCTATTATTCCATTGTGTACATGGACCACTTCTTCTTTATCCATTCACCTGTTGTTGGACATTTTGATTGCTCCACTGTCTTGGCTATTGTGAATAAGGCTGCACTGCAGCTTTTGCGGCCTGTGTCTTCTCGATTCTTGTCTTCTCAGGTGAGAGGTCCAATGGTGCGCCTGCTGCATTGAATGGTGCCTGCAGTTTTACTTTTAAACACAGCTCCTTTCTGTTCTCATTATTGGCTGTTACCCCTTCACGTCTCACCAGCAGGTAGAGGGTACACAGTTCCCTAAAACCCCTTCAGCATTTATTGTTTGTAGACTTTTTGCTCATGTTCAGTCGACTGGTGTAAGTTGAAACTTTTTGTAGATTAGATTGCATGGGTCTAACACTCCCTGAGGTTGAGCTTTTATCCATTTTCCTTTTTTTTTAAAAGAGCGTGAGTAAAACTTGACTCTTCATACTCTCTTCTTGAAACATTTGCCTGTTTTGAATTGTTTTGTCCATTCCCTCCTTCAGCACAATTTTTTAGGGCAGGTGTCCTTTACAGCCCTGAGTCCTTGGGAATGTTACGTGACCATTAGCTGTGAGTTTAAAGCTGTTCTTGCAGGAAACGGCCACAAGGTGGCAGCATTTCCCCTTTACCATATTTGGTTACTAGGGAAACAGAGCCTTAATGGAAGTGGTGTTGTAGGTTGTAAATTAGAATGGAATGTGCCAGGGAAAAGCCCTTTAAGTTTATGTCTCATTACTTCTTGTTCATATTTGTAGTTTACTTTTTATTTTTTATCCCAGTAAATATGATTACAATGGTTTGTTTGTTCTAGGTGTGCAAGATGTGGTTCTTTCACACATATACATGTATCTATTGTTCCTCGCATCCTTTTCCCATGTAGGTTATGACACAATGTTGAGTAGTCTTCTCCTGGTCTTCCGTACGTCTTTGGTGGTTATATATTTCACATGGTTTGTATATCTCTGTTAACCCCAATGTGGCAATGTATCCAATCCTCATCCCTTTCTATTTGGTGAACCATAAGTTTTTTAATGAATCTGTGATTGCCTTTCTCTGTGGAAATATCTTCATTGGTATCAATTTTTAAGTAACTCTTAAAAGTGATATGATAGGATATGTGTCTTTTGCTTTCTCACTTACTACACGTGGCGTGATTACGTCTAGACTCATCTATGGTGCTGCAAACGGCATTGTTTCATTTTTTTCACTAGCGAATATTCCATCTGTACATGGAGGAGTTCTTCTTTGTCCATCCATCTGTTGGTGGACTTTTTGGTTACTTCCATATCTTGGCTATTGTAATACTGTGCAGTGCAGATTTGCCTGCCTGTGTCTTTCCAATTCTCTCTTCTTAGGTTTTACGTCGAGGAGTGGGCCTGCTGGATCATATAGTAGCTCAATGTTTACCTTTTTAAGGCACCTCCATTCTGTTCTCATTCGTGGCCCTTTCCAAGTTACGTCCCCTTTGAAGTTGAGGGTATGCATTTCTCCACAACACTTTCAGCATTTATTGTTTGTAGTTTTCTTGCTGATGGTTATTCTGACAAGTGTGAGCTGATACCTCTCTGTGGTTGAATTCGAATGTGCCACATAATCTGTTGAAATTGAGCTTTAAGGCATGTCCTTTGCTATTTTTCAAGCTGTGATTACCCCTTAGTTCTTCAAAGTGTTCTCTTTAAGTATGTGTCACATTTTGAAATGTTTTGGCCTTTACCTCCCTCAAGACATTTTGAGGGCCTGTTTCATTTACAGTTCTGCAGTACTTGTTCCTATGAAGTGACCATTAGCACAGGCTTTAAAGCTGCTTTTGCAGGTAACTGCCAGAGGGCGGCAGCCTTTCTATGTCCCCCACCCTGGTAACTAGGGAAAAGCCCTTGCGGCCTGTGGTGTTTCTCGGTTATAAATTAGAGTGGAGTGTGCCCGGACAAACCCACACAAGCTGATGTCTCCTTACTTTTGTTGGATTTTTACATTTAATTTTTATTTTTTATTGGAGTAATTTTCCACTGTGTACGTGGACCACTTCTACTTTGTGCATTCCTCGGTTGATGGACATTTTCATTGCTTCCAAGTGTTGGCTATGGTAAATATTGTTGGAGTGCAGGATTGCCAGGCTGTGACTTTTCGATTCTCATTTTTTCTCAGGTGATAGGCCCAGCAGTGGGTGTGATTGATTGACTGGTAGCACCGTGTTTCCCTTTTCAAAGCACCTTCTTTGTGTTTTCATTAGTGGCTCTTACCACGTCCCCCTTAGAATCGAGGGTACGCATTTCTCCACAATCGCTTCAGCATATATTGTTTGCAGCATTTATGCTAATGGCCCTTCTGGCTGCTGTGAGCTGATAGGTTTTTGTAATTTGGGTTTGCATGTCTTTGAAAATTCGTAAAACTCATCATTTTTCTCCACCGTTTTCTTTTCTGTTAAAAAAAAAGGAAACAATTGGGAGTACAATAGAACTCTTGAAATTGTGTTCTTGGAAGGTTGCCCTCTTTTGAAATTTTTGGTCGATTTTCCACTCCAGAATTTTTTTAGAAAGCAGGTGTCTTTTACCGAACTGCAAGTTTGGTGAATATTTAGTGACCTTTAGCAATGGGTTTAAATCTGCTGTTGTGGGAAGTGGCCTCAAGCAGGCAGCATATCTCCATTCCCATATCTGGGTACTAGGGCAGCAGAGCCTTTCTGGAAGTCGTGTTCCTAGTTTGTAAATTACATTGGAATGTGCATGGAGAAAGCCCCATAAGTATATGTCTCATTATTTCTTCTTGGTTTTAAAATTTTTTTTTAATTGGGGTAAAGCTTAGAATATTGTTTGTCCTAGGTGTACACCATCTGGTTCGTTTGTACATTATAGATGTCTATTCAAGTACAGATCCTCTTCCCATGTAAAATGTTACTGACGGTTCCGCAGACCTCCCTTGCTATATGGTTGGTCTTTTTGAGATATGGATATAATATGTGTTTGTATACATATAGTAACACTAATCTTAATTTATCCATTCCCCCCACCTTTCCTTTTAGATGAGCATAGTTTGTTTTCTAAGTCTGTGAGTGTCTTTCTCTGTGGAAATATGTTCCTTTGTGTCAGTTATTAGATAACGCCTATAAGTGATATCATAGAATATAGGTCTTTTGCTTTCCGACTTACCTCATGTTTCGTGATTATCTCCAGACTCATTTGTGGTGCCTCAGAGAGCAGTGGTTCATTGTTTTCCATGGCTATTATTCCATTGTGTACATGGACCACTTCTTCTTTATCCATTCACCTGTTGTTGGACATTTTGATTGCTCCACTGTCTTGGCTATTGTGAATAAGGCTGCACTGCAGCTTTTGCGGCCTGTGTCTTCTCGATTCTTGTCTTCTCAGGTGAGAGGTCCAATGGTGCGCCTGCTGCATTGAATGGTGCCTGCAGTTTTACTTTTAAACACAGCTCCTTTCTGTTCTCATTATTGGCTGTTACCCCTTCACGTCTCACCAGCAGGTAGAGGGTACACAGTTCCCTAAAACCCCTTCAGCATTTATTGTTTGTAGACTTTTTGCTCATGTTCAGGCGACTGGTGTAAGTTGAAACTTTTTGTAGATTAGATTGCATGGGTCTAACACTCCCTGAGGTTGAGCTTTTATCCATTTTCCTTTTTTTTTAAAAGAGCGTGAGTAAAACTTAACTCTTCATACTCTCTTCTTGAAACATTTGCCTGTTTTGAATTGTTTTGTCCATTCCCTCCTTCAGCACAATTTTTTAGGGCAGGTGTCCTTTACAGCCCTGAGTCCTTGGGAATGTTACGTGACCATTAGCTGTGAGTTTAAAGCTGTTCTTGCAGGAAACGGCCACAAGGTGGCAGCATTTCCCCTTTACCATATTTGGTTACTAGGGAAACAGAGCCTTAATGGAAGTGGTGTTGTAGGTTGTAAATTAGAATGGAATGTGCCAGGGAAAAGCCCTTTAAGTTTATGTCTCATTACTTCTTGTTCATATTTGTAGTTTACTTTTTATTTTTTATCCCAGTAAATATGATTACAATGGTTTGTTTGTTCTAGGTGTGCAAGATGTGGTTCTTTCACACATATACATGTATCTATTGTTCCTCGCATCCTTTTCCCATGTAGGTTATGACACAATGTTGAGTAGTCTTCTCCTGGTCTTCCGTACGTCTTTGGTGGTTATATATTTCACATGGTTTGTATATCTCTGTTAACCCCAATGTGGCAATGTATCCAATCCTCATCCCTTTCTATTTGGTGAACCATAAGTTTTTTAATGAATCTGTGATTGCCTTTCTCTGTGGAAATATCTTCATTGGTATCAATTTTTAAGTAACTCTTAAAAGTGATATGATAGGATATGTGTCTTTTGCTTTCTCACTTACTACACGTGGCGTGATTACGTCTAGACTCATCTATGGTGCTGCAAACGGCATTGTTTCATTTTTTTCACTAGCGAATATTCCATCTGTACATGGAGGAGTTCTTCTTTGTCCATCCATCTGTTGGTGGACTTTTTGGTTACTTCCATATCTTGGCTATTGTAATACTGTGCAGTGCAGATTTGCCTGCCTGTGTCTTTCCAATTCTCTCTTCTTAGGTTTTACGTCGAGGAGTGGGCCTGCTGGATCATATAGTAGCTCAATGTTTACCTTTTTAAGGCACCTCCATTCTGTTCTCATTCGTGGCCCTTTCCAAGTTACGTCCCCTTTGAAGTTGAGGGTATGCATTTCTCCACAACACTTTCAGCATTTATTGTTTGTAGTTTTCTTGCTGATGGTTATTCTGACAAGTGTGAGCTGATACCTCTCTGTGGTTGAATTCGAATGTGCCACATAATCTGTTGAAATTGAGCTTTAAGGCATGTCCTTTGCTATTTTTCAAGCTGTGATTACCCCTTAGTTCTTCAAAGTGTTCTCTTTAAGTATGTGTCACATTTTGAAATGTTTTGGCCTTTACCTCCCTCAAGACATTTTGAGGGCCTGTTTCATTTACAGTTCTGCAGTACTTGTTCCTATGAAGTGACCATTAGCACAGGCTTTAAAGCTGCTTTTGCAGGTAACTGCCAGAGGGCGGCAGCCTTTCTATGTCCCCCACCCTGGTAACTAGGGAAAAGCCCTTGCGGCCTGTGGTGTTTCTCGGTTATAAATTAGAGTGGAGTGTGCCCGGACAAACCCACACAAGCTGATGTCTCCTTACTTTTGTTGGATTTTTACATTTAATTTTTATTTTTTATTGGAGTAATTTTCCACTGTGTACGTGGACCACTTCTACTTTGTGCATTCCTCGGTTGATGGACATTTTCATTGCTTCCAAGTGTTGGCTATGGTAAATATTGTTGGAGTGCAGGATTGCCAGGCTGTGACTTTTCGATTCTCATTTTTTCTCAGGTGATAGGCCCAGCAGTGGGTGTGATTGATTGACTGGTAGCACCGTGTTTCCCTTTTCAAAGCACCTTCTTTGTGTTTTCATTAGTGGCTCTTACCACGTCCCCCTTAGAATCGAGGGTACGCATTTCTCCACAATCGCTTCAGCATATATTGTTTGCAGCATTTATGCTAATGGCCCTTCTGGCTGCTGTGAGCTGATAGGTTTTTGTAATTTGGGTTTGCATGTCTTTGAAAATTCGTAAAACTCATCATTTTTCTCCACCGTTTTCTTTTCTGTTAAAAAAAAAGGAAACAATTGGGAGTACAATAGAACTCTTGAAATTGTGTTCTTGGAAGGTTGCCCTCTTTTGAAATTTTTGGTCGATTTTCCACTCCAGAATTTTTTTAGAAAGCAGGTGTCTTTTACCGAACTGCAAGTTTGGTGAATATTTAGTGACCTTTAGCAATGGGTTTAAATCTGCTGTTGTGGGAAGTGGCCTCAAGCAGGCAGCATATCTCCATTCCCATATCTGGGTACTAGGGCAGCAGAGCCTTTCTGGAAGTCGTGTTCCTAGTTTGTAAATTACATTGGAATGTGCATGGAGAAAGCCCCATAAGTATATGTCTCATTATTTCTTCTTGGTTTTAAAATTTTTTTTTAATTGGGGTAAAGCTTAGAATATTGTTTGTCCTAGGTGTACACCATCTGGTTCGTTTGTACATTATAGATGTCTATTCAAGTACAGATCCTCTTCCCATGTAAAATGTTACTGACGGTTCCGCAGACCTCCCTTGCTATATGGTTGGTCTTTTTGAGATATGGATATAATATGTGTTTGTATACATATAGTAACACTAATCTTAATTTATCCATTCCCCCCACCTTTCCTTTTAGATGAGCATAGTTTGTTTTCTAAGTCTGTGAGTGTCTTTCTCTGTGGAAATATGTTCCTTTGTGTCAGTTATTAGATAACGCCTATAAGTGATATCATAGAATATAGGTCTTTTGCTTTCCGACTTACCTCATGTTTCGTGATTATCTCCAGACTCATTTGTGGTGCCTCAGAGAGCAGTGGTTCATTGTTTTCCATGGCTATTATTCCATTGTGTACATGGACCACTTCTTCTTTATCCATTCACCTGTTGTTGGACATTTTGATTGCTCCACTGTCTTGGCTATTGTGAATAAGGCTGCACTGCAGCTTTTGCGGCCTGTGTCTTCTCGATTCTTGTCTTCTCAGGTGAGAGGTCCAATGGTGCGCCTGCTGCATTGAATGGTGCCTGCAGTTTTACTTTTAAACACAGCTCCTTTCTGTTCTCATTATTGGCTGTTACCCCTTCACGTCTCACCAGCAGGTAGAGGGTACACAGTTCCCTAAAACCCCTTCAGCATTTATTGTTTGTAGACTTTTTGCTCATGTTCAGTCGACTGGTGTAAGTTGAAACTTTTTGTAGATTAGATTGCATGGGTCTAACACTCCCTGAGGTTGAGCTTTTATCCATTTTCCTTTTTTTTTAAAAGAGCGTGAGTAAAACTTGACTCTTCATACTCTCTTCTTGAAACATTTGCCTGTTTTGAATTGTTTTGTCCATTCCCTCCTTCAGCACAATTTTTTAGGGCAGGTGTCCTTTACAGCCCTGAGTCCTTGGGAATGTTACGTGACCATTAGCTGTGAGTTTAAAGCTGTTCTTGCAGGAAACGGCCACAAGGTGGCAGCATTTCCCCTTTACCATATTTGGTTACTAGGGAAACAGAGCCTTAATGGAAGTGGTGTTGTAGGTTGTAAATTAGAATGGAATGTGCCAGGGAAAAGCCCTTTAAGTTTATGTCTCATTACTTCTTGTTCATATTTGTAGTTTACTTTTTATTTTTTATCCCAGTAAATATGATTACAATGGTTTGTTTGTTCTAGGTGTGCAAGATGTGGTTCTTTCACACATATACATGTATCTATTGTTCCTCGCATCCTTTTCCCATGTAGGTTATGACACAATGTTGAGTAGTCTTCTCCTGGTCTTCCGTACGTCTTTGGTGGTTATATATTTCACATGGTTTGTATATCTCTGTTAACCCCAATGTGGCAATGTATCCAATCCTCATCCCTTTCTATTTGGTGAACCATAAGTTTTTTAATGAATCTGTGATTGCCTTTCTCTGTGGAAATATCTTCATTGGTATCAATTTTTAAGTAACTCTTAAAAGTGATATGATAGGATATGTGTCTTTTGCTTTCTCACTTACTACACGTGGCGTGATTACGTCTAGACTCATCTATGGTGCTGCAAACGGCATTGTTTCATTTTTTTCACTAGCGAATATTCCATCTGTACATGGAGGAGTTCTTCTTTGTCCATCCATCTGTTGGTGGACTTTTTGGTTACTTCCATATCTTGGCTATTGTAATACTGTGCAGTGCAGATTTGCCTGCCTGTGTCTTTCCAATTCTCTCTTCTTAGGTTTTACGTCGAGGAGTGGGCCTGCTGGATCATATAGTAGCTCAATGTTTACCTTTTTAAGGCACCTCCATTCTGTTCTCATTCGTGGCCCTTTCCAAGTTACGTCCCCTTTGAAGTTGAGGGTATGCATTTCTCCACAACACTTTCAGCATTTATTGTTTGTAGTTTTCTTGCTGATGGTTATTCTGACAAGTGTGAGCTGATACCTCTCTGTGGTTGAATTCGAATGTGCCACATAATCTGTTGAAATTGAGCTTTAAGGCATGTCCTTTGCTATTTTTCAAGCTGTGATTACCCCTTAGTTCTTCAAAGTGTTCTCTTTAAGTATGTGTCACATTTTGAAATGTTTTGGCCTTTACCTCCCTCAAGACATTTTGAGGGCCTGTTTCATTTACAGTTCTGCAGTACTTGTTCCTATGAAGTGACCATTAGCACAGGCTTTAAAGCTGCTTTTGCAGGTAACTGCCAGAGGGCGGCAGCCTTTCTATGTCCCCCACCCTGGTAACTAGGGAAAAGCCCTTGCGGCCTGTGGTGTTTCTCGGTTATAAATTAGAGTGGAGTGTGCCCGGACAAACCCACACAAGCTGATGTCTCCTTACTTTTGTTGGATTTTTACATTTAATTTTTATTTTTTATTGGAGTAATTTTCCACTGTGTACGTGGACCACTTCTACTTTGTGCATTCCTCGGTTGATGGACATTTTCATTGCTTCCAAGTGTTGGCTATGGTAAATATTGTTGGAGTGCAGGATTGCCAGGCTGTGACTTTTCGATTCTCATTTTTTCTCAGGTGATAGGCCCAGCAGTGGGTGTGATTGATTGACTGGTAGCACCGTGTTTCCCTTTTCAAAGCACCTTCTTTGTGTTTTCATTAGTGGCTCTTACCACGTCCCCCTTAGAATCGAGGGTACGCATTTCTCCACAATCGCTTCAGCATATATTGTTTGCAGCATTTATGCTAATGGCCCTTCTGGCTGCTGTGAGCTGATAGGTTTTTGTAATTTGGGTTTGCATGTCTTTGAAAATTCGTAAAACTCATCATTTTTCTCCACCGTTTTCTTTTCTGTTAAAAAAAAAGGAAACAATTGGGAGTACAATAGAACTCTTGAAATTGTGTTCTTGGAAGGTTGCCCTCTTTTGAAATTTTTGGTCGATTTTCCACTCCAGAATTTTTTTAGAAAGCAGGTGTCTTTTACCGAACTGCAAGTTTGGTGAATATTTAGTGACCTTTAGCAATGGGTTTAAATCTGCTGTTGTGGGAAGTGGCCTCAAGCAGGCAGCATATCTCCATTCCCATATCTGGGTACTAGGGCAGCAGAGCCTTTCTGGAAGTCGTGTTCCTAGTTTGTAAATTACATTGGAATGTGCATGGAGAAAGCCCCATAAGTATATGTCTCATTATTTCTTCTTGGTTTTAAAATTTTTTTTTAATTGGGGTAAAGCTTAGAATATTGTTTGTCCTAGGTGTACACCATCTGGTTCGTTTGTACATTATAGATGTCTATTCAAGTACAGATCCTCTTCCCATGTAAAATGTTACTGACGGTTCCGCAGACCTCCCTTGCTATATGGTTGGTCTTTTTGAGATATGGATATAATATGTGTTTGTATACATATAGTAACACTAATCTTAATTTATCCATTCCCCCCACCTTTCCTTTTAGATGAGCATAGTTTGTTTTCTAAGTCTGTGAGTGTCTTTCTCTGTGGAAATATGTTCCTTTGTGTCAGTTATTAGATAACGCCTATAAGTGATATCATAGAATATAGGTCTTTTGCTTTCCGACTTACCTCATGTTTCGTGATTATCTCCAGACTCATTTGTGGTGCCTCAGAGAGCAGTGGTTCATTGTTTTCCATGGCTATTATTCCATTGTGTACATGGACCACTTCTTCTTTATCCATTCACCTGTTGTTGGACATTTTGATTGCTCCACTGTCTTGGCTATTGTGAATAAGGCTGCACTGCAGCTTTTGCGGCCTGTGTCTTCTCGATTCTTGTCTTCTCAGGTGAGAGGTCCAATGGTGCGCCTGCTGCATTGAATGGTGCCTGCAGTTTTACTTTTAAACACAGCTCCTTTCTGTTCTCATTATTGGCTGTTACCCCTTCACGTCTCACCAGCAGGTAGAGGGTACACAGTTCCCTAAAACCCCTTCAGCATTTATTGTTTGTAGACTTTTTGCTCATGTTCAGTCGACTGGTGTAAGTTGAAACTTTTTGTAGATTAGATTGCATGGGTCTAACACTCCCTGAGGTTGAGCTTTTATCCATTTTCCTTTTTTTTTAAAAGAGCGTGAGTAAAACTTGACTCTTCATACTCTCTTCTTGAAACATTTGCCTGTTTTGAATTGTTTTGTCCATTCCCTCCTTCAGCACAATTTTTTAGGGCAGGTGTCCTTTACAGCCCTGAGTCCTTGGGAATGTTACGTGACCATTAGCTGTGAGTTTAAAGCTGTTCTTGCAGGAAACGGCCACAAGGTGGCAGCATTTCCCCTTTACCATATTTGGTTACTAGGGAAACAGAGCCTTAATGGAAGTGGTGTTGTAGGTTGTAAATTAGAATGGAATGTGCCAGGGAAAAGCCCTTTAAGTTTATGTCTCATTACTTCTTGTTCATATTTGTAGTTTACTTTTTATTTTTTATCCCAGTAAATATGATTACAATGGTTTGTTTGTTCTAGGTGTGCAAGATGTGGTTCTTTCACACATATACATGTATCTATTGTTCCTCGCATCCTTTTCCCATGTAGGTTATGACACAATGTTGAGTAGTCTTCTCCTGGTCTTCCGTACGTCTTTGGTGGTTATATATTTCACATGGTTTGTATATCTCTGTTAACCCCAATGTGGCAATGTATCCAATCCTCATCCCTTTCTATTTGGTGAACCATAAGTTTTTTAATGAATCTGTGATTGCCTTTCTCTGTGGAAATATCTTCATTGGTATCAATTTTTAAGTAACTCTTAAAAGTGATATGATAGGATATGTGTCTTTTGCTTTCTCACTTACTACACGTGGCGTGATTACGTCTAGACTCATCTATGGTGCTGCAAACGGCATTGTTTCATTTTTTTCACTAGCGAATATTCCATCTGTACATGGAGGAGTTCTTCTTTGTCCATCCATCTGTTGGTGGACTTTTTGGTTACTTCCATATCTTGGCTATTGTAATACTGTGCAGTGCAGATTTGCCTGCCTGTGTCTTTCCAATTCTCTCTTCTTAGGTTTTACGTCGAGGAGTGGGCCTGCTGGATCATATAGTAGCTCAATGTTTACCTTTTTAAGGCACCTCCATTCTGTTCTCATTCGTGGCCCTTTCCAAGTTACGTCCCCTTTGAAGTTGAGGGTATGCATTTCTCCACAACACTTTCAGCATTTATTGTTTGTAGTTTTCTTGCTGATGGTTATTCTGACAAGTGTGAGCTGATACCTCTCTGTGGTTGAATTCGAATGTGCCACATAATCTGTTGAAATTGAGCTTTAAGGCATGTCCTTTGCTATTTTTCAAGCTGTGATTACCCCTTAGTTCTTCAAAGTGTTCTCTTTAAGTATGTGTCACATTTTGAAATGTTTTGGCCTTTACCTCCCTCAAGACATTTTGAGGGCCTGTTTCATTTACAGTTCTGCAGTACTTGTTCCTATGAAGTGACCATTAGCACAGGCTTTAAAGCTGCTTTTGCAGGTAACTGCCAGAGGGCGGCAGCCTTTCTATGTCCCCCACCCTGGTAACTAGGGAAAAGCCCTTGCGGCCTGTGGTGTTTCTCGGTTATAAATTAGAGTGGAGTGTGCCCGGACAAACCCACACAAGCTGATGTCTCCTTACTTTTGTTGGATTTTTACATTTAATTTTTATTTTTTATTGGAGTAATTTTCCACTGTGTACGTGGACCACTTCTACTTTGTGCATTCCTCGGTTGATGGACATTTTCATTGCTTCCAAGTGTTGGCTATGGTAAATATTGTTGGAGTGCAGGATTGCCAGGCTGTGACTTTTCGATTCTCATTTTTTCTCAGGTGATAGGCCCAGCAGTGGGTGTGATTGATTGACTGGTAGCACCGTGTTTCCCTTTTCAAAGCACCTTCTTTGTGTTTTCATTAGTGGCTCTTACCACGTCCCCCTTAGAATCGAGGGTACGCATTTCTCCACAATCGCTTCAGCATATATTGTTTGCAGCATTTATGCTAATGGCCCTTCTGGCTGCTGTGAGCTGATAGGTTTTTGTAATTTGGGTTTGCATGTCTTTGAAAATTCGTAAAACTCATCATTTTTCTCCACCGTTTTCTTTTCTGTTAAAAAAAAAGGAAACAATTGGGAGTACAATAGAACTCTTGAAATTGTGTTCTTGGAAGGTTGCCCTCTTTTGAAATTTTTGGTCGATTTTCCACTCCAGAATTTTTTTAGAAAGCAGGTGTCTTTTACCGAACTGCAAGTTTGGTGAATATTTAGTGACCTTTAGCAATGGGTTTAAATCTGCTGTTGTGGGAAGTGGCCTCAAGCAGGCAGCATATCTCCATTCCCATATCTGGGTACTAGGGCAGCAGAGCCTTTCTGGAAGTCGTGTTCCTAGTTTGTAAATTACATTGGAATGTGCATGGAGAAAGCCCCATAAGTATATGTCTCATTATTTCTTCTTGGTTTTAAAATTTTTTTTTAATTGGGGTAAAGCTTAGAATATTGTTTGTCCTAGGTGTACACCATCTGGTTCGTTTGTACATTATAGATGTCTATTCAAGTACAGATCCTCTTCCCATGTAAAATGTTACTGACGGTTCCGCAGACCTCCCTTGCTATATGGTTGGTCTTTTTGAGATATGGATATAATATGTGTTTGTATACATATAGTAACACTAATCTTAATTTATCCATTCCCCCCACCTTTCCTTTTAGATGAGCATAGTTTGTTTTCTAAGTCTGTGAGTGTCTTTCTCTGTGGAAATATGTTCCTTTGTGTCAGTTATTAGATAACGCCTATAAGTGATATCATAGAATATAGGTCTTTTGCTTTCCGACTTACCTCATGTTTCGTGATTATCTCCAGACTCATTTGTGGTGCCTCAGAGAGCAGTGGTTCATTGTTTTCCATGGCTATTATTCCATTGTGTACATGGACCACTTCTTCTTTATCCATTCACCTGTTGTTGGACATTTTGATTGCTCCACTGTCTTGGCTATTGTGAATAAGGCTGCACTGCAGCTTTTGCGGCCTGTGTCTTCTCGATTCTTGTCTTCTCAGGTGAGAGGTCCAATGGTGCGCCTGCTGCATTGAATGGTGCCTGCAGTTTTACTTTTAAACACAGCTCCTTTCTGTTCTCATTATTGGCTGTTACCCCTTCACGTCTCACCAGCAGGTAGAGGGTACACAGTTCCCTAAAACCCCTTCAGCATTTATTGTTTGTAGACTTTTTGCTCATGTTCAGGCGACTGGTGTAAGTTGAAACTTTTTGTAGATTAGATTGCATGGGTCTAACACTCCCTGAGGTTGAGCTTTTATCCATTTTCCTTTTTTTTTAAAAGAGCGTGAGTAAAACTTAACTCTTCATACTCTCTTCTTGAAACATTTGCCTGTTTTGAATTGTTTTGTCCATTCCCTCCTTCAGCACAATTTTTTAGGGCAGGTGTCCTTTACAGCCCTGAGTCCTTGGGAATGTTACGTGACCATTAGCTGTGAGTTTAAAGCTGTTCTTGCAGGAAACGGCCACAAGGTGGCAGCATTTCCCCTTTACCATATTTGGTTACTAGGGAAACAGAGCCTTAATGGAAGTGGTGTTGTAGGTTGTAAATTAGAATGGAATGTGCCAGGGAAAAGCCCTTTAAGTTTATGTCTCATTACTTCTTGTTCATATTTGTAGTTTACTTTTTATTTTTTATCCCAGTAAATATGATTACAATGGTTTGTTTGTTCTAGGTGTGCAAGATGTGGTTCTTTCACACATATACATGTATCTATTGTTCCTCGCATCCTTTTCCCATGTAGGTTATGACACAATGTTGAGTAGTCTTCTCCTGGTCTTCCGTACGTCTTTGGTGGTTATATATTTCACATGGTTTGTATATCTCTGTTAACCCCAATGTGGCAATGTATCCAATCCTCATCCCTTTCTATTTGGTGAACCATAAGTTTTTTAATGAATCTGTGATTGCCTTTCTCTGTGGAAATATCTTCATTGGTATCAATTTTTAAGTAACTCTTAAAAGTGATATGATAGGATATGTGTCTTTTGCTTTCTCACTTACTACACGTGGCGTGATTACGTCTAGACTCATCTATGGTGCTGCAAACGGCATTGTTTCATTTTTTTCACTAGCGAATATTCCATCTGTACATGGAGGAGTTCTTCTTTGTCCATCCATCTGTTGGTGGACTTTTTGGTTACTTCCATATCTTGGCTATTGTAATACTGTGCAGTGCAGATTTGCCTGCCTGTGTCTTTCCAATTCTCTCTTCTTAGGTTTTACGTCGAGGAGTGGGCCTGCTGGATCATATAGTAGCTCAATGTTTACCTTTTTAAGGCACCTCCATTCTGTTCTCATTCGTGGCCCTTTCCAAGTTACGTCCCCTTTGAAGTTGAGGGTATGCATTTCTCCACAACACTTTCAGCATTTATTGTTTGTAGTTTTCTTGCTGATGGTTATTCTGACAAGTGTGAGCTGATACCTCTCTGTGGTTGAATTCGAATGTGCCACATAATCTGTTGAAATTGAGCTTTAAGGCATGTCCTTTGCTATTTTTCAAGCTGTGATTACCCCTTAGTTCTTCAAAGTGTTCTCTTTAAGTATGTGTCACATTTTGAAATGTTTTGGCCTTTACCTCCCTCAAGACATTTTGAGGGCCTGTTTCATTTACAGTTCTGCAGTACTTGTTCCTATGAAGTGACCATTAGCACAGGCTTTAAAGCTGCTTTTGCAGGTAACTGCCAGAGGGCGGCAGCCTTTCTATGTCCCCCACCCTGGTAACTAGGGAAAAGCCCTTGCGGCCTGTGGTGTTTCTCGGTTATAAATTAGAGTGGAGTGTGCCCGGACAAACCCACACAAGCTGATGTCTCCTTACTTTTGTTGGATTTTTACATTTAATTTTTATTTTTTATTGGAGTAATTTTCCACTGTGTACGTGGACCACTTCTACTTTGTGCATTCCTCGGTTGATGGACATTTTCATTGCTTCCAAGTGTTGGCTATGGTAAATATTGTTGGAGTGCAGGATTGCCAGGCTGTGACTTTTCGATTCTCATTTTTTCTCAGGTGATAGGCCCAGCAGTGGGTGTGATTGATTGACTGGTAGCACCGTGTTTCCCTTTTCAAAGCACCTTCTTTGTGTTTTCATTAGTGGCTCTTACCACGTCCCCCTTAGAATCGAGGGTACGCATTTCTCCACAATCGCTTCAGCATATATTGTTTGCAGCATTTATGCTAATGGCCCTTCTGGCTGCTGTGAGCTGATAGGTTTTTGTAATTTGGGTTTGCATGTCTTTGAAAATTCGTAAAACTCATCATTTTTCTCCACCGTTTTCTTTTCTGTTAAAAAAAAAAGGAAACAATTGGGAGTACAATAGAACTCTTGAAATTGTGTTCTTGGAAGGTTGCCCTCTTTTGAAATTTTTGGTCGATTTTCCACTCCAGAATTTTTTTAGAAAGCAGGTGTCTTTTACCGAACTGCAAGTTTGGTGAATATTTAGTGACCTTTAGCAATGGGTTTAAATCTGCTGTTGTGGGAAGTGGCCTCAAGCAGGCAGCATATCTCCATTCCCATATCTGGGTACTAGGGCAGCAGAGCCTTTCTGGAAGTCGTGTTCCTAGTTTGTAAATTACATTGGAATGTGCATGGAGAAAGCCCCATAAGTATATGTCTCATTATTTCTTCTTGGTTTTAAAATTTTTTTTTAATTGGGGTAAAGCTTAGAATATTGTTTGTCCTAGGTGTACACCATCTGGTTCGTTTGTACATTATAGATGTCTATTCAAGTACAGATCCTCTTCCCATGTAAAATGTTACTGACGGTTCCGCAGACCTCCCTTGCTATATGGTTGGTCTTTTTGAGATATGGATATAATATGTGTTTGTATACATATAGTAACACTAATCTTAATTTATCCATTCCCCCCACCTTTCCTTTTAGATGAGCATAGTTTGTTTTCTAAGTCTGTGAGTGTCTTTCTCTGTGGAAATATGTTCCTTTGTGTCAGTTATTAGATAACGCCTATAAGTGATATCATAGAATATAGGTCTTTTGCTTTCCGACTTACCTCA
Organism: Balaenoptera borealis; assembly: GCF_965194805.1. NCBI lineage: Eukaryota > Metazoa > Chordata > Mammalia > Artiodactyla > Balaenopteridae > Balaenoptera > Balaenoptera borealis. The sequence goes on along the minus strand of NW_028123009.1, from coordinate 104,185 downwards.
TGTTTCGTGATTATCTCCAGACTCATTTGTGGTGCCTCAGAGAGCAGTGGTTCATTGTTTTCCATGGCTATTATTCCATTGTGTACATGGACCACTTCTTCTTTATCCATTCACCTGTTGTTGGACATTTTGATTGCTCCACTGTCTTGGCTATTGTGAATAAGGCTGCACTGCAGCTTTTGCGGCCTGTGTCTTCTCGATTCTTGTCTTCTCAGGTGAGAGGTCCAATGGTGCGCCTGCTGCATTGAATGGTGCCTGCAGTTTTACTTTTAAACACAGCTCCTTTCTGTTCTCATTATTGGCTGTTACCCCTTCACGTCTCACCAGCAGGTAGAGGGTACACAGTTCCCTAAAACCCCTTCAGCATTTATTGTTTGTAGACTTTTTGCTCATGTTCAGGCGACTGGTGTAAGTTGAAACTTTTTGTAGATTAGATTGCATGGGTCTAACACTCCCTGAGGTTGAGCTTTTATCCATTTTCCTTTTTTTTTAAAAGAGCGTGAGTAAAACTTAACTCTTCATACTCTCTTCTTGAAACATTTGCCTGTTTTGAATTGTTTTGTCCATTCCCTCCTTCAGCACAATTTTTTAGGGCAGGTGTCCTTTACAGCCCTGAGTCCTTGGGAATGTTACGTGACCATTAGCTGTGAGTTTAAAGCTGTTCTTGCAGGAAACGGCCACAAGGTGGCAGCATTTCCCCTTTACCATATTTGGTTACTAGGGAAACAGAGCCTTAATGGAAGTGGTGTTGTAGGTTGTAAATTAGAATGGAATGTGCCAGGGAAAAGCCCTTTAAGTTTATGTCTCATTACTTCTTGTTCATATTTGTAGTTTACTTTTTATTTTTTATCCCAGTAAATATGATTACAATGGTTTGTTTGTTCTAGGTGTGCAAGATGTGGTTCTTTCACACATATACATGTATCTATTGTTCCTCGCATCCTTTTCCCATGTAGGTTATGACACAATGTTGAGTAGTCTTCTCCTGGTCTTCCGTACGTCTTTGGTGGTTATATATTTCACATGGTTTGTATATCTCTGTTAACCCCAATGTGGCAATGTATCCAATCCTCATCCCTTTCTATTTGGTGAACCATAAGTTTTTTAATGAATCTGTGATTGCCTTTCTCTGTGGAAATATCTTCATTGGTATCAATTTTTAAGTAACTCTTAAAAGTGATATGATAGGATATGTGTCTTTTGCTTTCTCACTTACTACACGTGGCGTGATTACGTCTAGACTCATCTATGGTGCTGCAAACGGCATTGTTTCATTTTTTTCACTAGCGAATATTCCATCTGTACATGGAGGAGTTCTTCTTTGTCCATCCATCTGTTGGTGGACTTTTTGGTTACTTCCATATCTTGGCTATTGTAATACTGTGCAGTGCAGATTTGCCTGCCTGTGTCTTTCCAATTCTCTCTTCTTAGGTTTTACGTCGAGGAGTGGGCCTGCTGGATCATATAGTAGCTCAATGTTTACCTTTTTAAGGCACCTCCATTCTGTTCTCATTCGTGGCCCTTTCCAAGTTACGTCCCCTTTGAAGTTGAGGGTATGCATTTCTCCACAACACTTTCAGCATTTATTGTTTGTAGTTTTCTTGCTGATGGTTATTCTGACAAGTGTGAGCTGATACCTCTCTGTGGTTGAATTCGAATGTGCCACATAATCTGTTGAAATTGAGCTTTAAGGCATGTCCTTTGCTATTTTTCAAGCTGTGATTACCCCTTAGTTCTTCAAAGTGTTCTCTTTAAGTATGTGTCACATTTTGAAATGTTTTGGCCTTTACCTCCCTCAAGACATTTTGAGGGCCTGTTTCATTTACAGTTCTGCAGTACTTGTTCCTATGAAGTGACCATTAGCACAGGCTTTAAAGCTGCTTTTGCAGGTAACTGCCAGAGGGCGGCAGCCTTTCTATGTCCCCCACCCTGGTAACTAGGGAAAAGCCCTTGCGGCCTGTGGTGTTTCTCGGTTATAAATTAGAGTGGAGTGTGCCCGGACAAACCCACACAAGCTGATGTCTCCTTACTTTTGTTGGATTTTTACATTTAATTTTTATTTTTTATTGGAGTAATTTTCCACTGTGTACGTGGACCACTTCTACTTTGTGCATTCCTCGGTTGATGGACATTTTCATTGCTTCCAAGTGTTGGCTATGGTAAATATTGTTGGAGTGCAGGATTGCCAGGCTGTGACTTTTCGATTCTCATTTTTTCTCAGGTGATAGGCCCAGCAGTGGGTGTGATTGATTGACTGGTAGCACCGTGTTTCCCTTTTCAAAGCACCTTCTTTGTGTTTTCATTAGTGGCTCTTACCACGTCCCCCTTAGAATCGAGGGTACGCATTTCTCCACAATCGCTTCAGCATATATTGTTTGCAGCATTTATGCTAATGGCCCTTCTGGCTGCTGTGAGCTGATAGGTTTTTGTAATTTGGGTTTGCATGTCTTTGAAAATTCGTAAAACTCATCATTTTTCTCCACCGTTTTCTTTTCTGTTAAAAAAAAAAGGAAACAATTGGGAGTACAATAGAACTCTTGAAATTGTGTTCTTGGAAGGTTGCCCTCTTTTGAAATTTTTGGTCGATTTTCCACTCCAGAATTTTTTTAGAAAGCAGGTGTCTTTTACCGAACTGCAAGTTTGGTGAATATTTAGTGACCTTTAGCAATGGGTTTAAATCTGCTGTTGTGGGAAGTGGCCTCAAGCAGGCAGCATATCTCCATTCCCATATCTGGGTACTAGGGCAGCAGAGCCTTTCTGGAAGTCGTGTTCCTAGTTTGTAAATTACATTGGAATGTGCATGGAGAAAGCCCCATAAGTATATGTCTCATTATTTCTTCTTGGTTTTAAAATTTTTTTTTAATTGGGGTAAAGCTTAGAATATTGTTTGTCCTAGGTGTACACCATCTGGTTCGTTTGTACATTATAGATGTCTATTCAAGTACAGATCCTCTTCCCATGTAAAATGTTACTGACGGTTCCGCAGACCTCCCTTGCTATATGGTTGGTCTTTTTGAGATATGGATATAATATGTGTTTGTATACATATAGTAACACTAATCTTAATTTATCCATTCCCCCCACCTTTCCTTTTAGATGAGCATAGTTTGTTTTCTAAGTCTGTGAGTGTCTTTCTCTGTGGAAATATGTTCCTTTGTGTCAGTTATTAGATAACGCCTATAAGTGATATCATAGAATATAGGTCTTTTGCTTTCCGACTTACCTCATGTTTCGTGATTATCTCCAGACTCATTTGTGGTGCCTCAGAGAGCAGTGGTTCATTGTTTTCCATGGCTATTATTCCATTGTGTACATGGACCACTTCTTCTTTATCCATTCACCTGTTGTTGGACATTTTGATTGCTCCACTGTCTTGGCTATTGTGAATAAGGCTGCACTGCAGCTTTTGCGGCCTGTGTCTTCTCGATTCTTGTCTTCTCAGGTGAGAGGTCCAATGGTGCGCCTGCTGCATTGAATGGTGCCTGCAGTTTTACTTTTAAACACAGCTCCTTTCTGTTCTCATTATTGGCTGTTACCCCTTCACGTCTCACCAGCAGGTAGAGGGTACACAGTTCCCTAAAACCCCTTCAGCATTTATTGTTTGTAGACTTTTTGCTCATGTTCAGGCGACTGGTGTAAGTTGAAACTTTTTGTAGATTAGATTGCATGGGTCTAACACTCCCTGAGGTTGAGCTTTTATCCATTTTCCTTTTTTTTTAAAAGAGCGTGAGTAAAACTTAACTCTTCATACTCTCTTCTTGAAACATTTGCCTGTTTTGAATTGTTTTGTCCATTCCCTCCTTCAGCACAATTTTTTAGGGCAGGTGTCCTTTACAGCCCTGAGTCCTTGGGAATGTTACGTGACCATTAGCTGTGAGTTTAAAGCTGTTCTTGCAGGAAACGGCCACAAGGTGGCAGCATTTCCCCTTTACCATATTTGGTTACTAGGGAAACAGAGCCTTAATGGAAGTGGTGTTGTAGGTTGTAAATTAGAATGGAATGTGCCAGGGAAAAGCCCTTTAAGTTTATGTCTCATTACTTCTTGTTCATATTTGTAGTTTACTTTTTATTTTTTATCCCAGTAAATATGATTACAATGGTTTGTTTGTTCTAGGTGTGCAAGATGTGGTTCTTTCACACATATACATGTATCTATTGTTCCTCGCATCCTTTTCCCATGTAGGTTATGACACAATGTTGAGTAGTCTTCTCCTGGTCTTCCGTACGTCTTTGGTGGTTATATATTTCACATGGTTTGTATATCTCTGTTAACCCCAATGTGGCAATGTATCCAATCCTCATCCCTTTCTATTTGGTGAACCATAAGTTTTTTAATGAATCTGTGATTGCCTTTCTCTGTGGAAATATCTTCATTGGTATCAATTTTTAAGTAACTCTTAAAAGTGATATGATAGGATATGTGTCTTTTGCTTTCTCACTTACTACACGTGGCGTGATTACGTCTAGACTCATCTATGGTGCTGCAAACGGCATTGTTTCATTTTTTTCACTAGCGAATATTCCATCTGTACATGGAGGAGTTCTTCTTTGTCCATCCATCTGTTGGTGGACTTTTTGGTTACTTCCATATCTTGGCTATTGTAATACTGTGCAGTGCAGATTTGCCTGCCTGTGTCTTTCCAATTCTCTCTTCTTAGGTTTTACGTCGAGGAGTGGGCCTGCTGGATCATATAGTAGCTCAATGTTTACCTTTTTAAGGCACCTCCATTCTGTTCTCATTCGTGGCCCTTTCCAAGTTACGTCCCCTTTGAAGTTGAGGGTATGCATTTCTCCACAACACTTTCAGCATTTATTGTTTGTAGTTTTCTTGCTGATGGTTATTCTGACAAGTGTGAGCTGATACCTCTCTGTGGTTGAATTCGAATGTGCCACATAATCTGTTGAAATTGAGCTTTAAGGCATGTCCTTTGCTATTTTTCAAGCTGTGATTACCCCTTAGTTCTTCAAAGTGTTCTCTTTAAGTATGTGTCACATTTTGAAATGTTTTGGCCTTTACCTCCCTCAAGACATTTTGAGGGCCTGTTTCATTTACAGTTCTGCAGTACTTGTTCCTATGAAGTGACCATTAGCACAGGCTTTAAAGCTGCTTTTGCAGGTAACTGCCAGAGGGCGGCAGCCTTTCTATGTCCCCCACCCTGGTAACTAGGGAAAAGCCCTTGCGGCCTGTGGTGTTTCTCGGTTATAAATTAGAGTGGAGTGTGCCCGGACAAACCCACACAAGCTGATGTCTCCTTACTTTTGTTGGATTTTTACATTTAATTTTTATTTTTTATTGGAGTAATTTTCCACTGTGTACGTGGACCACTTCTACTTTGTGCATTCCTCGGTTGATGGACATTTTCATTGCTTCCAAGTGTTGGCTATGGTAAATATTGTTGGAGTGCAGGATTGCCAGGCTGTGACTTTTCGATTCTCATTTTTTCTCAGGTGATAGGCCCAGCAGTGGGTGTGATTGATTGACTGGTAGCACCGTGTTTCCCTTTTCAAAGCACCTTCTTTGTGTTTTCATTAGTGGCTCTTACCACGTCCCCCTTAGAATCGAGGGTACGCATTTCTCCACAATCGCTTCAGCATATATTGTTTGCAGCATTTATGCTAATGGCCCTTCTGGCTGCTGTGAGCTGATAGGTTTTTGTAATTTGGGTTTGCATGTCTTTGAAAATTCGTAAAACTCATCATTTTTCTCCACCGTTTTCTTTTCTGTTAAAAAAAAAAGGAAACAATTGGGAGTACAATAGAACTCTTGAAATTGTGTTCTTGGAAGGTTGCCCTCTTTTGAAATTTTTGGTCGATTTTCCACTCCAGAATTTTTTTAGAAAGCAGGTGTCTTTTACCGAACTGCAAGTTTGGTGAATATTTAGTGACCTTTAGCAATGGGTTTAAATCTGCTGTTGTGGGAAGTGGCCTCAAGCAGGCAGCATATCTCCATTCCCATATCTGGGTACTAGGGCAGCAGAGCCTTTCTGGAAGTCGTGTTCCTAGTTTGTAAATTACATTGGAATGTGCATGGAGAAAGCCCCATAAGTATATGTCTCATTATTTCTTCTTGGTTTTAAAATTTTTTTTTAATTGGGGTAAAGCTTAGAATATTGTTTGTCCTAGGTGTACACCATCTGGTTCGTTTGTACATTATAGATGTCTATTCAAGTACAGATCCTCTTCCCATGTAAAATGTTACTGACGGTTCCGCAGACCTCCCTTGCTATATGGTTGGTCTTTTTGAGATATGGATATAATATGTGTTTGTATTTGTATACATATAGTAACACTAATCTTAATTTATCCATTCCCCCCACCTTTCCTTTTAGATGAGCATAGTTTGTTTTCTAAGTCTGTGAGTGTCTTTCTCTGTGGAAATATGTTCCTTTGTGTCAGTTATTAGATAACGCCTATAAGTGATATCATAGAATATAGGTCTTTTGCTTTCCGACTTACCTCATGTTTCGTGATTATCTCCAGACTCATTTGTGGTGCCTCAGAGAGCAGTGGTTCATTGTTTTCCATGGCTATTATTCCATTGTGTACATGGACCACTTCTTCTTTATCCATTCACCTGTTGTTGGACATTTTGATTGCTCCACTGTCTTGGCTATTGTGAATAAGGCTGCACTGCAGCTTTTGCGGCCTGTGTCTTCTCGATTCTTGTCTTCTCAGGTGAGAGGTCCAATGGTGCGCCTGCTGCATTGAATGGTGCCTGCAGTTTTACTTTTAAACACAGCTCCTTTCTGTTCTCATTATTGGCTGTTACCCCTTCACGTCTCACCAGCAGGTAGAGGGTACACAGTTCCCTAAAACCCCTTCAGCATTTATTGTTTGTAGACTTTTTGCTCATGTTCAGGCGACTGGTGTAAGTTGAAACTTTTTGTAGATTAGATTGCATGGGTCTAACACTCCCTGAGGTTGAGCTTTTATCCATTTTCCTTTTTTTTTAAAAGAGCGTGAGTAAAACTTAACTCTTCATACTCTCTTCTTGAAACATTTGCCTGTTTTGAATTGTTTTGTCCATTCCCTCCTTCAGCACAATTTTTTAGGGCAGGTGTCCTTTACAGCCCTGAGTCCTTGGGAATGTTACGTGACCATTAGCTGTGAGTTTAAAGCTGTTCTTGCAGGAAACGGCCACAAGGTGGCAGCATTTCCCCTTTACCATATTTGGTTACTAGGGAAACAGAGCCTTAATGGAAGTGGTGTTGTAGGTTGTAAATTAGAATGGAATGTGCCAGGGAAAAGCCCTTTAAGTTTATGTCTCATTACTTCTTGTTCATATTTGTAGTTTACTTTTTATTTTTTATCCCAGTAAATATGATTACAATGGTTTGTTTGTTCTAGGTGTGCAAGATGTGGTTCTTTCACACATATACATGTATCTATTGTTCCTCGCATCCTTTTCCCATGTAGGTTATGACACAATGTTGAGTAGTCTTCTCCTGGTCTTCCGTACGTCTTTGGTGGTTATATATTTCACATGGTTTGTATATCTCTGTTAACCCCAATGTGGCAATGTATCCAATCCTCATCCCTTTCTATTTGGTGAACCATAAGTTTTTTAATGAATCTGTGATTGCCTTTCTCTGTGGAAATATCTTCATTGGTATCAATTTTTAAGTAACTCTTAAAAGTGATATGATAGGATATGTGTCTTTTGCTTTCTCACTTACTACACGTGGCGTGATTACGTCTAGACTCATCTATGGTGCTGCAAACGGCATTGTTTCATTTTTTTCACTAGCGAATATTCCATCTGTACATGGAGGAGTTCTTCTTTGTCCATCCATCTGTTGGTGGACTTTTTGGTTACTTCCATATCTTGGCTATTGTAATACTGTGCAGTGCAGATTTGCCTGCCTGTGTCTTTCCAATTCTCTCTTCTTAGGTTTTACGTCGAGGAGTGGGCCTGCTGGATCATATAGTAGCTCAATGTTTACCTTTTTAAGGCACCTCCATTCTGTTCTCATTCGTGGCCCTTTCCAAGTTACGTCCCCTTTGAAGTTGAGGGTATGCATTTCTCCACAACACTTTCAGCATTTATTGTTTGTAGTTTTCTTGCTGATGGTTATTCTGACAAGTGTGAGCTGATACCTCTCTGTGGTTGAATTCGAATGTGCCACATAATCTGTTGAAATTGAGCTTTAAGGCATGTCCTTTGCTATTTTTCAAGCTGTGATTACCCCTTAGTTCTTCAAAGTGTTCTCTTTAAGTATGTGTCACATTTTGAAATGTTTTGGCCTTTACCTCCCTCAAGACATTTTGAGGGCCTGTTTCATTTACAGTTCTGCAGTACTTGTTCCTATGAAGTGACCATTAGCACAGGCTTTAAAGCTGCTTTTGCAGGTAACTGCCAGAGGGCGGCAGCCTTTCTATGTCCCCCACCCTGGTAACTAGGGAAAAGCCCTTGCGGCCTGTGGTGTTTCTCGGTTATAAATTAGAGTGGAGTGTGCCCGGACAAACCCACACAAGCTGATGTCTCCTTACTTTTGTTGGATTTTTACATTTAATTTTTATTTTTTATTGGAGTAATTTTCCACTGTGTACGTGGACCACTTCTACTTTGTGCATTCCTCGGTTGATGGACATTTTCATTGCTTCCAAGTGTTGGCTATGGTAAATATTGTTGGAGTGCAGGATTGCCAGGCTGTGACTTTTCGATTCTCATTTTTTCTCAGGTGATAGGCCCAGCAGTGGGTGTGATTGATTGACTGGTAGCACCGTGTTTCCCTTTTCAAAGCACCTTCTTTGTGTTTTCATTAGTGGCTCTTACCACGTCCCCCTTAGAATCGAGGGTACGCATTTCTCCACAATCGCTTCAGCATATATTGTTTGCAGCATTTATGCTAATGGCCCTTCTGGCTGCTGTGAGCTGATAGGTTTTTGTAATTTGGGTTTGCATGTCTTTGAAAATTCGTAAAACTCATCATTTTTCTCCACCGTTTTCTTTTCTGTTAAAAAAAAAGGAAACAATTGGGAGTACAATAGAACTCTTGAAATTGTGTTCTTGGAAGGTTGCCCTCTTTTGAAATTTTTGGTCGATTTTCCACTCCAGAATTTTTTTAGAAAGCAGGTGTCTTTTACCGAACTGCAAGTTTGGTGAATATTTAGTGACCTTTAGCAATGGGTTTAAATCTGCTGTTGTGGGAAGTGGCCTCAAGCAGGCAGCATATCTCCATTCCCATATCTGGGTACTAGGGCAGCAGAGCCTTTCTGGAAGTCGTGTTCCTAGTTTGTAAATTACATTGGAATGTGCATGGAGAAAGCCCCATAAGTATATGTCTCATTATTTCTTCTTGGTTTTAAAATTTTTTTTTAATTGGGGTAAAGCTTAGAATATTGTTTGTCCTAGGTGTACACCATCTGGTTCGTTTGTACATTATAGATGTCTATTCAAGTACAGATCCTCTTCCCATGTAAAATGTTACTGACGGTTCCGCAGACCTCCCTTGCTATATGGTTGGTCTTTTTGAGATATGGATATAATATGTGTTTGTATACATATAGTAACACTAATCTTAATTTATCCATTCCCCCCACCTTTCCTTTTAGATGAGCATAGTTTGTTTTCTAAGTCTGTGAGTGTCTTTCTCTGTGGAAATATGTTCCTTTGTGTCAGTTATTAGATAACGCCTATAAGTGATATCATAGAATATAGGTCTTTTGCTTTCCGACTTACCTCATGTTTCGTGATTATCTCCAGACTCATTTGTGGTGCCTCAGAGAGCAGTGGTTCATTGTTTTCCATGGCTATTATTCCATTGTGTACATGGACCACTTCTTCTTTATCCATTCACCTGTTGTTGGACATTTTGATTGCTCCACTGTCTTGGCTATTGTGAATAAGGCTGCACTGCAGCTTTTGCGGCCTGTGTCTTCTCGATTCTTGTCTTCTCAGGTGAGAGGTCCAATGGTGCGCCTGCTGCATTGAATGGTGCCTGCAGTTTTACTTTTAAACACAGCTCCTTTCTGTTCTCATTATTGGCTGTTACCCCTTCACGTCTCACCAGCAGGTAGAGGGTACACAGTTCCCTAAAACCCCTTCAGCATTTATTGTTTGTAGACTTTTTGCTCATGTTCAGGCGACTGGTGTAAGTTGAAACTTTTTGTAGATTAGATTGCATGGGTCTAACACTCCCTGAGGTTGAGCTTTTATCCATTTTCCTTTTTTTTTAAAAGAGCGTGAGTAAAACTTAACTCTTCATACTCTCTTCTTGAAACATTTGCCTGTTTTGAATTGTTTTGTCCATTCCCTCCTTCAGCACAATTTTTTAGGGCAGGTGTCCTTTACAGCCCTGAGTCCTTGGGAATGTTACGTGACCATTAGCTGTGAGTTTAAAGCTGTTCTTGCAGGAAACGGCCACAAGGTGGCAGCATTTCCCCTTTACCATATTTGGTTACTAGGGAAACAGAGCCTTAATGGAAGTGGTGTTGTAGGTTGTAAATTAGAATGGAATGTGCCAGGGAAAAGCCCTTTAAGTTTATGTCTCATTACTTCTTGTTCATATTTGTAGTTTACTTTTTATTTTTTATCCCAGTAAATATGATTACAATGGTTTGTTTGTTCTAGGTGTGCAAGATGTGGTTCTTTCACACATATACATGTATCTATTGTTCCTCGCATCCTTTTCCCATGTAGGTTATGACACAATGTTGAGTAGTCTTCTCCTGGTCTTCCGTACGTCTTTGGTGGTTATATATTTCACATGGTTTGTATATCTCTGTTAACCCCAATGTGGCAATGTATCCAATCCTCATCCCTTTCTATTTGGTGAACCATAAGTTTTTTAATGAATCTGTGATTGCCTTTCTCTGTGGAAATATCTTCATTGGTATCAATTTTTAAGTAACTCTTAAAAGTGATATGATAGGATATGTGTCTTTTGCTTTCTCACTTACTACACGTGGCGTGATTACGTCTAGACTCATCTATGGTGCTGCAAACGGCATTGTTTCATTTTTTTCACTAGCGAATATTCCATCTGTACATGGAGGAGTTCTTCTTTGTCCATCCATCTGTTGGTGGACTTTTTGGTTACTTCCATATCTTGGCTATTGTAATACTGTGCAGTGCAGATTTGCCTGCCTGTGTCTTTCCAATTCTCTCTTCTTAGGTTTTACGTCGAGGAGTGGGCCTGCTGGATCATATAGTAGCTCAATGTTTACCTTTTTAAGGCACCTCCATTCTGTTCTCATTCGTGGCCCTTTCCAAGTTACGTCCCCTTTGAAGTTGAGGGTATGCATTTCTCCACAACACTTTCAGCATTTATTGTTTGTAGTTTTCTTGCTGATGGTTATTCTGACAAGTGTGAGCTGATACCTCTCTGTGGTTGAATTCGAATGTGCCACATAATCTGTTGAAATTGAGCTTTAAGGCATGTCCTTTGCTATTTTTCAAGCTGTGATTACCCCTTAGTTCTTCAAAGTGTTCTCTTTAAGTATGTGTCACATTTTGAAATGTTTTGGCCTTTACCTCCCTCAAGACATTTTGAGGGCCTGTTTCATTTACAGTTCTGCAGTACTTGTTCCTATGAAGTGACCATTAGCACAGGCTTTAAAGCTGCTTTTGCAGGTAACTGCCAGAGGGCGGCAGCCTTTCTATGTCCCCCACCCTGGTAACTAGGGAAAAGCCCTTGCGGCCTGTGGTGTTTCTCGGTTATAAATTAGAGTGGAGTGTGCCCGGACAAACCCACACAAGCTGATGTCTCCTTACTTTTGTTGGATTTTTACATTTAATTTTTATTTTTTATTGGAGTAATTTTCCACTGTGTACGTGGACCACTTCTACTTTGTGCATTCCTCGGTTGATGGACATTTTCATTGCTTCCAAGTGTTGGCTATGGTAAATATTGTTGGAGTGCAGGATTGCCAGGCTGTGACTTTTCGATTCTCATTTTTTCTCAGGTGATAGGCCCAGCAGTGGGTGTGATTGATTGACTGGTAGCACCGTGTTTCCCTTTTCAAAGCACCTTCTTTGTGTTTTCATTAGTGGCTCTTACCACGTCCCCCTTAGAATCGAGGGTACGCATTTCTCCACAATCGCTTCAGCATATATTGTTTGCAGCATTTATGCTAATGGCCCTTCTGGCTGCTGTGAGCTGATAGGTTTTTGTAATTTGGGTTTGCATGTCTTTGAAAATTCGTAAAACTCATCATTTTTCTCCACCGTTTTCTTTTCTGTTAAAAAAAAAGGAAACAATTGGGAGTACAATAGAACTCTTGAAATTGTGTTCTTGGAAGGTTGCCCTCTTTTGAAATTTTTGGTCGATTTTCCACTCCAGAATTTTTTTAGAAAGCAGGTGTCTTTTACCGAACTGCAAGTTTGGTGAATATTTAGTGACCTTTAGCAATGGGTTTAAATCTGCTGTTGTGGGAAGTGGCCTCAAGCAGGCAGCATATCTCCATTCCCATATCTGGGTACTAGGGCAGCAGAGCCTTTCTGGAAGTCGTGTTCCTAGTTTGTAAATTACATTGGAATGTGCATGGAGAAAGCCCCATAAGTATATGTCTCATTATTTCTTCTTGGTTTTAAAATTTTTTTTTAATTGGGGTAAAGCTTAGAATATTGTTTGTCCTAGGTGTACACCATCTGGTTCGTTTGTACATTATAGATGTCTATTCAAGTACAGATCCTCTTCCCATGTAAAATGTTACTGACGGTTCCGCAGACCTCCCTTGCTATATGGTTGGTCTTTTTGAGATATGGATATAATATGTGTTTGTATACATATAGTAACACTAATCTTAATTTATCCATTCCCCCCACCTTTCCTTTTAGATGAGCATAGTTTGTTTTCTAAGTCTGTGAGTGTCTTTCTCTGTGGAAATATGTTCCTTTGTGTCAGTTATTAGATAACGCCTATAAGTGATATCATAGAATATAGGTCTTTTGCTTTCCGACTTACCTCATGTTTCGTGATTATCTCCAGACTCATTTGTGGTGCCTCAGAGAGCAGTGGTTCATTGTTTTCCATGGCTATTATTCCATTGTGTACATGGACCACTTCTTCTTTATCCATTCACCTGTTGTTGGACATTTTGATTGCTCCACTGTCTTGGCTATTGTGAATAAGGCTGCACTGCAGCTTTTGCGGCCTGTGTCTTCTCGATTCTTGTCTTCTCAGGTGAGAGGTCCAATGGTGCGCCTGCTGCATTGAATGGTGCCTGCAGTTTTACTTTTAAACACAGCTCCTTTCTGTTCTCATTATTGGCTGTTACCCCTTCACGTCTCACCAGCAGGTAGAGGGTACACAGTTCCCTAAAACCCCTTCAGCATTTATTGTTTGTAGACTTTTTGCTCATGTTCAGGCGACTGGTGTAAGTTGAAACTTTTTGTAGATTAGATTGCATGGGTCTAACACTCCCTGAGGTTGAGCTTTTATCCATTTTCCTTTTTTTTTAAAAGAGCGTGAGTAAAACTTAACTCTTCATACTCTCTTCTTGAAACATTTGCCTGTTTTGAATTGTTTTGTCCATTCCCTCCTTCAGCACAATTTTTTAGGGCAGGTGTCCTTTACAGCCCTGAGTCCTTGGGAATGTTACGTGACCATTAGCTGTGAGTTTAAAGCTGTTCTTGCAGGAAACGGCCACAAGGTGGCAGCATTTCCCCTTTACCATATTTGGTTACTAGGGAAACAGAGCCTTAATGGAAGTGGTGTTGTAGGTTGTAAATTAGAATGGAATGTGCCAGGGAAAAGCCCTTTAAGTTTATGTCTCATTACTTCTTGTTCATATTTGTAGTTTACTTTTTATTTTTTATCCCAGTAAATATGATTACAATGGTTTGTTTGTTCTAGGTGTGCAAGATGTGGTTCTTTCACACATATACATGTATCTATTGTTCCTCGCATCCTTTTCCCATGTAGGTTATGACACAATGTTGAGTAGTCTTCTCCTGGTCTTCCGTACGTCTTTGGTGGTTATATATTTCACATGGTTTGTATATCTCTGTTAACCCCAATGTGGCAATGTATCCAATCCTCATCCCTTTCTATTTGGTGAACCATAAGTTTTTTAATGAATCTGTGATTGCCTTTCTCTGTGGAAATATCTTCATTGGTATCAATTTTTAAGTAACTCTTAAAAGTGATATGATAGGATATGTGTCTTTTGCTTTCTCACTTACTACACGTGGCGTGATTACGTCTAGACTCATCTATGGTGCTGCAAACGGCATTGTTTCATTTTTTTCACTAGCGAATATTCCATCTGTACATGGAGGAGTTCTTCTTTGTCCATCCATCTGTTGGTGGACTTTTTGGTTACTTCCATATCTTGGCTATTGTAATACTGTGCAGTGCAGATTTGCCTGCCTGTGTCTTTCCAATTCTCTCTTCTTAGGTTTTACGTCGAGGAGTGGGCCTGCTGGATCATATAGTAGCTCAATGTTTACCTTTTTAAGGCACCTCCATTCTGTTCTCATTCGTGGCCCTTTCCAAGTTACGTCCCCTTTGAAGTTGAGGGTATGCATTTCTCCACAACACTTTCAGCATTTATTGTTTGTAGTTTTCTTGCTGATGGTTATTCTGACAAGTGTGAGCTGATACCTCTCTGTGGTTGAATTCGAATGTGCCACATAATCTGTTGAAATTGAGCTTTAAGGCATGTCCTTTGCTATTTTTCAAGCTGTGATTACCCCTTAGTTCTTCAAAGTGTTCTCTTTAAGTATGTGTCACATTTTGAAATGTTTTGGCCTTTACCTCCCTCAAGACATTTTGAGGGCCTGTTTCATTTACAGTTCTGCAGTACTTGTTCCTATGAAGTGACCATTAGCACAGGCTTTAAAGCTGCTTTTGCAGGTAACTGCCAGAGGGCGGCAGCCTTTCTATGTCCCCCACCCTGGTAACTAGGGAAAAGCCCTTGCGGCCTGTGGTGTTTCTCGGTTATAAATTAGAGTGGAGTGTGCCCGGACAAACCCACACAAGCTGATGTCTCCTTACTTTTGTTGGATTTTTACATTTAATTTTTATTTTTTATTGGAGTAATTTTCCACTGTGTACGTGGACCACTTCTACTTTGTGCATTCCTCGGTTGATGGACATTTTCATTGCTTCCAAGTGTTGGCTATGGTAAATATTGTTGGAGTGCAGGATTGCCAGGCTGTGACTTTTCGATTCTCATTTTTTCTCAGGTGATAGGCCCAGCAGTGGGTGTGATTGATTGACTGGTAGCACCGTGTTTCCCTTTTCAAAGCACCTTCTTTGTGTTTTCATTAGTGGCTCTTACCACGTCCCCCTTAGAATCGAGGGTACGCATTTCTCCACAATCGCTTCAGCATATATTGTTTGCAGCATTTATGCTAATGGCCCTTCTGGCTGCTGTGAGCTGATAGGTTTTTGTAATTTGGGTTTGCATGTCTTTGAAAATTCGTAAAACTCATCATTTTTCTCCACCGTTTTCTTTTCTGTTAAAAAAAAAGGAAACAATTGGGAGTACAATAGAACTCTTGAAATTGTGTTCTTGGAAGGTTGCCCTCTTTTGAAATTTTTGGTCGATTTTCCACTCCAGAATTTTTTTAGAAAGCAGGTGTCTTTTACCGAACTGCAAGTTTGGTGAATATTTAGTGACCTTTAGCAATGGGTTTAAATCTGCTGTTGTGGGAAGTGGCCTCAAGCAGGCAGCATATCTCCATTCCCATATCTGGGTACTAGGGCAGCAGAGCCTTTCTGGAAGTCGTGTTCCTAGTTTGTAAATTACATTGGAATGTGCATGGAGAAAGCCCCATAAGTATATGTCTCATTATTTCTTCTTGGTTTTAAAATTTTTTTTTAATTGGGGTAAAGCTTAGAATATTGTTTGTCCTAGGTGTACACCATCTGGTTCGTTTGTACATTATAGATGTCTATTCAAGTACAGATCCTCTTCCCATGTAAAATGTTACTGACGGTTCCGCAGACCTCCCTTGCTATATGGTTGGTCTTTTTGAGATATGGATATAATATGTGTTTGTATACATATAGTAACACTAATCTTAATTTATCCATTCCCCCCACCTTTCCTTTTAGATGAGCATAGTTTGTTTTCTAAGTCTGTGAGTGTCTTTCTCTGTGGAAATATGTTCCTTTGTGTCAGTTATTAGATAACGCCTATAAGTGATATCATAGAATATAGGTCTTTTGCTTTCCGACTTACCTCATGTTTCGTGATTATCTCCAGACTCATTTGTGGTGCCTCAGAGAGCAGTGGTTCATTGTTTTCCATGGCTATTATTCCATTGTGTACATGGACCACTTCTTCTTTATCCATTCACCTGTTGTTGGACATTTTGATTGCTCCACTGTCTTGGCTATTGTGAATAAGGCTGCACTGCAGCTTTTGCGGCCTGTGTCTTCTCGATTCTTGTCTTCTCAGGTGAGAGGTCCAATGGTGCGCCTGCTGCATTGAATGGTGCCTGCAGTTTTACTTTTAAACACAGCTCCTTTCTGTTCTCATTATTGGCTGTTACCCCTTCACGTCTCACCAGCAGGTAGAGGGTACACAGTTCCCTAAAACCCCTTCAGCATTTATTGTTTGTAGACTTTTTGCTCATGTTCAGGCGACTGGTGTAAGTTGAAACTTTTTGTAGATTAGATTGCATGGGTCTAACACTCCCTGAGGTTGAGCTTTTATCCATTTTCCTTTTTTTTTAAAAGAGCGTGAGTAAAACTTAACTCTTCATACTCTCTTCTTGAAACATTTGCCTGTTTTGAATTGTTTTGTCCATTCCCTCCTTCAGCACAATTTTTTAGGGCAGGTGTCCTTTACAGCCCTGAGTCCTTGGGAATGTTACGTGACCATTAGCTGTGAGTTTAAAGCTGTTCTTGCAGGAAACGGCCACAAGGTGGCAGCATTTCCCCTTTACCATATTTGGTTACTAGGGAAACAGAGCCTTAATGGAAGTGGTGTTGTAGGTTGTAAATTAGAATGGAATGTGCCAGGGAAAAGCCCTTTAAGTTTATGTCTCATTACTTCTTGTTCATATTTGTAGTTTACTTTTTATTTTTTATCCCAGTAAATATGATTACAATGGTTTGTTTGTTCTAGGTGTGCAAGATGTGGTTCTTTCACACATATACATGTATCTATTGTTCCTCGCATCCTTTTCCCATGTAGGTTATGACACAATGTTGAGTAGTCTTCTCCTGGTCTTCCGTACGTCTTTGGTGGTTATATATTTCACATGGTTTGTATATCTCTGTTAACCCCAATGTGGCAATGTATCCAATCCTCATCCCTTTCTATTTGGTGAACCATAAGTTTTTTAATGAATCTGTGATTGCCTTTCTCTGTGGAAATATCTTCATTGGTATCAATTTTTAAGTAACTCTTAAAAGTGATATGATAGGATATGTGTCTTTTGCTTTCTCACTTACTACACGTGGCGTGATTACGTCTAGACTCATCTATGGTGCTGCAAACGGCATTGTTTCATTTTTTTCACTAGCGAATATTCCATCTGTACATGGAGGAGTTCTTCTTTGTCCATCCATCTGTTGGTGGACTTTTTGGTTACTTCCATATCTTGGCTATTGTAATACTGTGCAGTGCAGATTTGCCTGCCTGTGTCTTTCCAATTCTCTCTTCTTAGGTTTTACGTCGAGGAGTGGGCCTGCTGGATCATATAGTAGCTCAATGTTTACCTTTTTAAGGCACCTCCATTCTGTTCTCATTCGTGGCCCTTTCCAAGTTACGTCCCCTTTGAAGTTGAGGGTATGCATTTCTCCACAACACTTTCAGCATTTATTGTTTGTAGTTTTCTTGCTGATGGTTATTCTGACAAGTGTGAGCTGATACCTCTCTGTGGTTGAATTCGAATGTGCCACATAATCTGTTGAAATTGAGCTTTAAGGCATGTCCTTTGCTATTTTTCAAGCTGTGATTACCCCTTAGTTCTTCAAAGTGTTCTCTTTAAGTATGTGTCACATTTTGAAATGTTTTGGCCTTTACCTCCCTCAAGACATTTTGAGGGCCTGTTTCATTTACAGTTCTGCAGTACTTGTTCCTATGAAGTGACCATTAGCACAGGCTTTAAAGCTGCTTTTGCAGGTAACTGCCAGAGGGCGGCAGCCTTTCTATGTCCCCCACCCTGGTAACTAGGGAAAAGCCCTTGCGGCCTGTGGTGTTTCTCGGTTATAAATTAGAGTGGAGTGTGCCCGGACAAACCCACACAAGCTGATGTCTCCTTACTTTTGTTGGATTTTTACATTTAATTTTTATTTTTTATTGGAGTAATTTTCCACTGTGTACGTGGACCACTTCTACTTTGTGCATTCCTCGGTTGATGGACATTTTCATTGCTTCCAAGTGTTGGCTATGGTAAATATTGTTGGAGTGCAGGATTGCCAGGCTGTGACTTTTCGATTCTCATTTTTTCTCAGGTGATAGGCCCAGCAGTGGGTGTGATTGATTGACTGGTAGCACCGTGTTTCCCTTTTCAAAGCACCTTCTTTGTGTTTTCATTAGTGGCTCTTACCACGTCCCCCTTAGAATCGAGGGTACGCATTTCTCCACAATCGCTTCAGCATATATTGTTTGCAGCATTTATGCTAATGGCCCTTCTGGCTGCTGTGAGCTGATAGGTTTTTGTAATTTGGGTTTGCATGTCTTTGAAAATTCGTAAAACTCATCATTTTTCTCCACCGTTTTCTTTTCTGTTAAAAAAAAAGGAAACAATTGGGAGTACAATAGAACTCTTGAAATTGTGTTCTTGGAAGGTTGCCCTCTTTTGAAATTTTTGGTCGATTTTCCACTCCAGAATTTTTTTAGAAAGCAGGTGTCTTTTACCGAACTGCAAGTTTGGTGAATATTTAGTGACCTTTAGCAATGGGTTTAAATCTGCTGTTGTGGGAAGTGGCCTCAAGCAGGCAGCATATCTCCATTCCCATATCTGGGTACTAGGGCAGCAGAGCCTTTCTGGAAGTCGTGTTCCTAGTTTGTAAATTACATTGGAATGTGCATGGAGAAAGCCCCATAAGTATATGTCTCATTATTTCTTCTTGGTTTTAAAATTTTTTTTTAATTGGGGTAAAGCTTAGAATATTGTTTGTCCTAGGTGTACACCATCTGGTTCGTTTGTACATTATAGATGTCTATTCAAGTACAGATCCTCTTCCCATGTAAAATGTTACTGACGGTTCCGCAGACCTCCCTTGCTATATGGTTGGTCTTTTTGAGATATGGATATAATATGTGTTTGTATACATATAGTAACACTAATCTTAATTTATCCATTCCCCCCACCTTTCCTTTTAGATGAGCATAGTTTGTTTTCTAAGTCTGTGAGTGTCTTTCTCTGTGGAAATATGTTCCTTTGTGTCAGTTATTAGATAACGCCTATAAGTGATATCATAGAATATAGGTCTTTTGCTTTCCGACTTACCTCATGTTTCGTGATTATCTCCAGACTCATTTGTGGTGCCTCAGAGAGCAGTGGTTCATTGTTTTCCATGGCTATTATTCCATTGTGTACATGGACCACTTCTTCTTTATCCATTCACCTGTTGTTGGACATTTTGATTGCTCCACTGTCTTGGCTATTGTGAATAAGGCTGCACTGCAGCTTTTGCGGCCTGTGTCTTCTCGATTCTTGTCTTCTCAGGTGAGAGGTCCAATGGTGCGCCTGCTGCATTGAATGGTGCCTGCAGTTTTACTTTTAAACACAGCTCCTTTCTGTTCTCATTATTGGCTGTTACCCCTTCACGTCTCACCAGCAGGTAGAGGGTACACAGTTCCCTAAAACCCCTTCAGCATTTATTGTTTGTAGACTTTTTGCTCATGTTCAGGCGACTGGTGTAAGTTGAAACTTTTTGTAGATTAGATTGCATGGGTCTAACACTCCCTGAGGTTGAGCTTTTATCCATTTTCCTTTTTTTTTAAAAGAGCGTGAGTAAAACTTAACTCTTCATACTCTCTTCTTGAAACATTTGCCTGTTTTGAATTGTTTTGTCCATTCCCTCCTTCAGCACAATTTTTTAGGGCAGGTGTCCTTTACAGCCCTGAGTCCTTGGGAATGTTACGTGACCATTAGCTGTGAGTTTAAAGCTGTTCTTGCAGGAAACGGCCACAAGGTGGCAGCATTTCCCCTTTACCATATTTGGTTACTAGGGAAACAGAGCCTTAATGGAAGTGGTGTTGTAGGTTGTAAATTAGAATGGAATGTGCCAGGGAAAAGCCCTTTAAGTTTATGTCTCATTACTTGTTGTTCATATTTGTAGTTTACTTTTTATTTTTTATCCCAGTAAATATGATTACAATGGTTTGTTTGTTCTAGGTGTGCAAGATGTGGTTCTTTCACACATATACATGTATCTATTGTTCCTCGCATCCTTTTCCCATGTAGGTTATGACACAATGTTGAGTAGTCTTCTCCTGGTCTTCCGTACGTCTTTGGTGGTTATATATTTCACATGGTTTGTATATCTCTGTTAACCCCAATGTGGCAATGTATCCAATCCTCATCCCTTTCTATTTGGTGAACCATAAGTTTTTTAATGAATCTGTGATTGCCTTTCTCTGTGGAAATATCTTCATTGGTATCAATTTTTAAGTAACTCTTAAAAGTGATATGATAGGATATGTGTCTTTTGCTTTCTCACTTACTACACGTGGCGTGATTACGTCTAGACTCATCTATGGTGCTGCAAACGGCATTGTTTCATTTTTTTCACTAGCGAATATTCCATCTGTACATGGAGGAGTTCTTCTTTGTCCATCCATCTGTTGGTGGACTTTTTGGTTACTTCCATATCTTGGCTATTGTAATACTGTGCAGTGCAGATTTGCCTGCCTGTGTCTTTCCAATTCTCTCTTCTTAGGTTTTACGTCGAGGAGTGGGCCTGCTGGATCATATAGTAGCTCAATGTTTACCTTTTTAAGGCACCTCCATTCTGTTCTCATTCGTGGCCCTTTCCAAGTTACGTCCCCTTTGAAGTTGAGGGTATGCATTTCTCCACAACACTTTCAGCATTTATTGTTTGTAGTTTTCTTGCTGATGGTTATTCTGACAAGTGTGAGCTGATACCTCTCTGTGGTTGAATTCGAATGTGCCACATAATCTGTTGAAATTGAGCTTTAAGGCATGTCCTTTGCTATTTTTCAAGCTGTGATTACCCCTTAGTTCTTCAAAGTGTTCTCTTTAAGTATGTGTCACATTTTGAAATGTTTTGGCCTTTACCTCCCTCAAGACATTTTGAGGGCCTGTTTCATTTACAGTTCTGCAGTACTTGTTCCTATGAAGTGACCATTAGCACAGGCTTTAAAGCTGCTTTTGCAGGTAACTGCCAGAGGGCGGCAGCCTTTCTATGTCCCCCACCCTGGTAACTAGGGAAAAGCCCTTGCGGCCTGTGGTGTTTCTCGGTTATAAATTAGAGTGGAGTGTGCCCGGACAAACCCACACAAGCTGATGTCTCCTTACTTTTGTTGGATTTTTACATTTAATTTTTATTTTTTATTGGAGTAATTTTCCACTGTGTACGTGGACCACTTCTACTTTGTGCATTCCTCGGTTGATGGACATTTTCATTGCTTCCAAGTGTTGGCTATGGTAAATATTGTTGGAGTGCAGGATTGCCAGGCTGTGACTTTTCGATTCTCATTTTTTCTCAGGTGATAGGCCCAGCAGTGGGTGTGATTGATTGACTGGTAGCACCGTGTTTCCCTTTTCAAAGCACCTTCTTTGTGTTTTCATTAGTGGCTCTTACCACGTCCCCCTTAGAATCGAGGGTACGCATTTCTCCACAATCGCTTCAGCATATATTGTTTGCAGCATTTATGCTAATGGCCCTTCTGGCTGCTGTGAGCTGATAGGTTTTTGTAATTTGGGTTTGCATGTCTTTGAAAATTCGTAAAACTCATCATTTTTCTCCACCGTTTTCTTTTCTGTTAAAAAAAAAGGAAACAATTGGGAGTACAATAGAACTCTTGAAATTGTGTTCTTGGAAGGTTGCCCTCTTTTGAAATTTTTGGTCGATTTTCCACTCCAGAATTTTTTTAGAAAGCAGGTGTCTTTTACCGAACTGCAAGTTTGGTGAATATTTAGTGACCTTTAGCAATGGGTTTAAATCTGCTGTTGTGGGAAGTGGCCTCAAGCAGGCAGCATATCTCCATTCCCATATCTGGGTACTAGGGCAGCAGAGCCTTTCTGGAAGTCGTGTTCCTAGTTTGTAAATTACATTGGAATGTGCATGGAGAAAGCCCCATAAGTATATGTCTCATTATTTCTTCTTGGTTTTAAAATTTTTTTTTAATTGGGGTAAAGCTTAGAATATTGTTTGTCCTAGGTGTACACCATCTGGTTCGTTTGTACATTATAGATGTCTATTCAAGTACAGATCCTCTTCCCATGTAAAATGTTACTGACGGTTCCGCAGACCTCCCTTGCTATATGGTTGGTCTTTTTGAGATATGGATATAATATGTGTTTGTATACATATAGTAACACTAATCTTAATTTATCCATTCCCCCCACCTTTCCTTTTAGATGAGCATAGTTTGTTTTCTAAGTCTGTGAGTGTCTTTCTCTGTGGAAATATGTTCCTTTGTGTCAGTTATTAGATAACGCCTATAAGTGATATCATAGAATATAGGTCTTTTGCTTTCCGACTTACCTCATGTTTCGTGATTATCTCCAGACTCATTTGTGGTGCCTCAGAGAGCAGTGGTTCATTGTTTTCCATGGCTATTATTCCATTGTGTACATGGACCACTTCTTCTTTATCCATTCACCTGTTGTTGGACATTTTGATTGCTCCACTGTCTTGGCTATTGTGAATAAGGCTGCACTGCAGCTTTTGCGGCCTGTGTCTTCTCGATTCTTGTCTTCTCAGGTGAGAGGTCCAATGGTGCGCCTGCTGCATTGAATGGTGCCTGCAGTTTTACTTTTAAACACAGCTCCTTTCTGTTCTCATTATTGGCTGTTACCCCTTCACGTCTCACCAGCAGGTAGAGGGTACACAGTTCCCTAAAACCCCTTCAGCATTTATTGTTTGTAGACTTTTTGCTCATGTTCAGGCGACTGGTGTAAGTTGAAACTTTTTGTAGATTAGATTGCATGGGTCTAACACTCCCTGAGGTTGAGCTTTTATCCATTTTCCTTTTTTTTTAAAAGAGCGTGAGTAAAACTTAACTCTTCATACTCTCTTCTTGAAACATTTGCCTGTTTTGAATTGTTTTGTCCATTCCCTCCTTCAGCACAATTTTTTAGGGCAGGTGTCCTTTACAGCCCTGAGTCCTTGGGAATGTTACGTGACCATTAGCTGTGAGTTTAAAGCTGTTCTTGCAGGAAACGGCCACAAGGTGGCAGCATTTCCCCTTTACCATATTTGGTTACTAGGGAAACAGAGCCTTAATGGAAGTGGTGTTGTAGGTTGTAAATTAGAATGGAATGTGCCAGGGAAAAGCCCTTTAAGTTTATGTCTCATTACTTCTTGTTCATATTTGTAGTTTACTTTTTATTTTTTATCCCAGTAAATATGATTACAATGGTTTGTTTGTTCTAGGTGTGCAAGATGTGGTTCTTTCACACATATACATGTATCTATTGTTCCTCGCATCCTTTTCCCATGTAGGTTATGACACAATGTTGAGTAGTCTTCTCCTGGTCTTCCGTACGTCTTTGGTGGTTATATATTTCACATGGTTTGTATATCTCTGTTAACCCCAATGTGGCAATGTATCCAATCCTCATCCCTTTCTATTTGGTGAACCATAAGTTTTTTAATGAATCTGTGATTGCCTTTCTCTGTGGAAATATCTTCATTGGTATCAATTTTTAAGTAACTCTTAAAAGTGATATGATAGGATATGTGTCTTTTGCTTTCTCACTTACTACACGTGGCGTGATTACGTCTAGACTCATCTATGGTGCTGCAAACGGCATTGTTTCATTTTTTTCACTAGCGAATATTCCATCTGTACATGGAGGAGTTCTTCTTTGTCCATCCATCTGTTGGTGGACTTTTTGGTTACTTCCATATCTTGGCTATTGTAATACTGTGCAGTGCAGATTTGCCTGCCTGTGTCTTTCCAATTCTCTCTTCTTAGGTTTTACGTCGAGGAGTGGGCCTGCTGGATCATATAGTAGCTCAATGTTTACCTTTTTAAGGCACCTCCATTCTGTTCTCATTCGTGGCCCTTTCCAAGTTACGTCCCCTTTGAAGTTGAGGGTATGCATTTCTCCACAACACTTTCAGCATTTATTGTTTGTAGTTTTCTTGCTGATGGTTATTCTGACAAGTGTGAGCTGATACCTCTCTGTGGTTGAATTCGAATGTGCCACATAATCTGTTGAAATTGAGCTTTAAGGCATGTCCTTTGCTATTTTTCAAGCTGTGATTACCCCTTAGTTCTTCAAAGTGTTCTCTTTAAGTATGTGTCACATTTTGAAATGTTTTGGCCTTTACCTCCCTCAAGACATTTTGAGGGCCTGTTTCATTTACAGTTCTGCAGTACTTGTTCCTATGAAGTGACCATTAGCACAGGCTTTAAAGCTGCTTTTGCAGGTAACTGCCAGAGGGCGGCAGCCTTTCTATGTCCCCCACCCTGGTAACTAGGGAAAAGCCCTTGCGGCCTGTGGTGTTTCTCGGTTATAAATTAGAGTGGAGTGTGCCCGGACAAACCCACACAAGCTGATGTCTCCTTACTTTTGTTGGATTTTTACATTTAATTTTTATTTTTTATTGGAGTAATTTTCCACTGTGTACGTGGACCACTTCTACTTTGTGCATTCCTCGGTTGATGGACATTTTCATTGCTTCCAAGTGTTGGCTATGGTAAATATTGTTGGAGTGCAGGATTGCCAGGCTGTGACTTTTCGATTCTCATTTTTTCTCAGGTGATAGGCCCAGCAGTGGGTGTGATTGATTGACTGGTAGCACCGTGTTTCCCTTTTCAAAGCACCTTCTTTGTGTTTTCATTAGTGGCTCTTACCACGTCCCCCTTAGAATCGAGGGTACGCATTTCTCCACAATCGCTTCAGCATATATTGTTTGCAGCATTTATGCTAATGGCCCTTCTGGCTGCTGTGAGCTGATAGGTTTTTGTAATTTGGGTTTGCATGTCTTTGAAAATTCGTAAAACTCATCATTTTTCTCCACCGTTTTCTTTTCTGTTAAAAAAAAAGGAAACAATTGGGAGTACAATAGAACTCTTGAAATTGTGTTCTTGGAAGGTTGCCCTCTTTTGAAATTTTTGGTCGATTTTCCACTCCAGAATTTTTTTAGAAAGCAGGTGTCTTTTACCGAACTGCAAGTTTGGTGAATATTTAGTGACCTTTAGCAATGGGTTTAAATCTGCTGTTGTGGGAAGTGGCCTCAAGCAGGCAGCATATCTCCATTCCCATATCTGGGTACTAGGGCAGCAGAGCCTTTCTGGAAGTCGTGTTCCTAGTTTGTAAATTACATTGGAATGTGCATGGAGAAAGCCCCATAAGTATATGTCTCATTATTTCTTCTTGGTTTTAAAACTTTTTTTTTAATTGGGGTAAAGCTTAGAATATTGTTTGTCCTAGGTGTACACCATCTGGTTCGTTTGTACATTATAGATGTCTATTCAAGTACAGATCCTCTTCCCATGTAAAATGTTACTGACGGTTCCGCAGACCTCCCTTGCTATATGGTTGGTCTTTTTGAGATATGGATATAATATGTGTTTGTATACATATAGTAACACTAATCTTAATTTATCCATTCCCCCCACCTTTCCTTTTAGATGAGCATAGTTTGTTTTCTAAGTCTGTGAGTGTCTTTCTCTGTGGAAATATGTTCCTTTGTGTCAGTTATTAGATAACGCCTATAAGTGATATCATAGAATATAGGTCTTTTGCTTTCCGACTTACCTCATGTTTCGTGATTATCTCCAGACTCATTTGTGGTGCCTCAGAGAGCAGTGGTTCATTGTTTTCCATGGCTATTATTCCATTGTGTACATGGACCACTTCTTCTTTATCCATTCACCTGTTGTTGGACATTTTGATTGCTCCACTGTCTTGGCTATTGTGAATAAGGCTGCACTGCAGCTTTTGCGGCCTGTGTCTTCTCGATTCTTGTCTTCTCAGGTGAGAGGTCCAATGGTGCGCCTGCTGCATTGAATGGTGCCTGCAGTTTTACTTTTAAACACAGCTCCTTTCTGTTCTCATTATTGGCTGTTACCCCTTCACGTCTCACCAGCAGGTAGAGGGTACACAGTTCCCTAAAACCCCTTCAGCATTTATTGTTTGTAGACTTTTTGCTCATGTTCAGGCGACTGGTGTAAGTTGAAACTTTTTGTAGATTAGATTGCATGGGTCTAACACTCCCTGAGGTTGAGCTTTTATCCATTTTCCTTTTTTTTTAAAAGAGCGTGAGTAAAACTTAACTCTTCATACTCTCTTCTTGAAACATTTGCCTGTTTTGAATTGTTTTGTCCATTCCCTCCTTCAGCACAATTTTTTAGGGCAGGTGTCCTTTACAGCCCTGAGTCCTTGGGAATGTTACGTGACCATTAGCTGTGAGTTTAAAGCTGTTCTTGCAGGAAACGGCCACAAGGTGGCAGCATTTCCCCTTTACCATATTTGGTTACTAGGGAAACAGAGCCTTAATGGAAGTGGTGTTGTAGGTTGTAAATTAGAATGGAATGTGCCAGGGAAAAGCCCTTTAAGTTTATGTCTCATTACTTCTTGTTCATATTTGTAGTTTACTTTTTATTTTTTATCCCAGTAAATATGATTACAATGGTTTGTTTGTTCTAGGTGTGCAAGATGTGGTTCTTTCACACATATACATGTATCTATTGTTCCTCGCATCCTTTTCCCATGTAGGTTATGACACAATGTTGAGTAGTCTTCTCCTGGTCTTCCGTACGTCTTTGGTGGTTATATATTTCACATGGTTTGTATATCTCTGTTAACCCCAATGTGGCAATGTATCCAATCCTCATCCCTTTCTATTTGGTGAACCATAAGTTTTTTAATGAATCTGTGATTGCCTTTCTCTGTGGAAATATCTTCATTGGTATCAATTTTTAAGTAACTCTTAAAAGTGATATGATAGGATATGTGTCTTTTGCTTTCTCACTTACTACACGTGGCGTGATTACGTCTAGACTCATCTATGGTGCTGCAAACGGCATTGTTTCATTTTTTTCACTAGCGAATATTCCATCTGTACATGGAGGAGTTCTTCTTTGTCCATCCATCTGTTGGTGGACTTTTTGGTTACTTCCATATCTTGGCTATTGTAATACTGTGCAGTGCAGATTTGCCTGCCTGTGTCTTTCCAATTCTCTCTTCTTAGGTTTTACGTCGAGGAGTGGGCCTGCTGGATCATATAGTAGCTCAATGTTTACCTTTTTAAGGCACCTCCATTCTGTTCTCATTCGTGGCCCTTTCCAAGTTACGTCCCCTTTGAAGTTGAGGGTATGCATTTCTCCACAACACTTTCAGCATTTATTGTTTGTAGTTTTCTTGCTGATGGTTATTCTGACAAGTGTGAGCTGATACCTCTCTGTGGTTGAATTCGAATGTGCCACATAATCTGTTGAAATTGAGCTTTAAGGCATGTCCTTTGCTATTTTTCAAGCTGTGATTACCCCTTAGTTCTTCAAAGTGTTCTCTTTAAGTATGTGTCACATTTTGAAATGTTTTGGCCTTTACCTCCCTCAAGACATTTTGAGGGCCTGTTTCATTTACAGTTCTGCAGTACTTGTTCCTATGAAGTGACCATTAGCACAGGCTTTAAAGCTGCTTTTGCAGGTAACTGCCAGAGGGCGGCAGCCTTTCTATGTCCCCCACCCTGGTAACTAGGGAAAAGCCCTTGCGGCCTGTGGTGTTTCTCGGTTATAAATTAGAGTGGAGTGTGCCCGGACAAACCCACACAAGCTGATGTCTCCTTACTTTTGTTGGATTTTTACATTTAATTTTTATTTTTTATTGGAGTAATTTTCCACTGTGTACGTGGACCACTTCTACTTTGTGCATTCCTCGGTTGATGGACATTTTCATTGCTTCCAAGTGTTGGCTATGGTAAATATTGTTGGAGTGCAGGATTGCCAGGCTGTGACTTTTCGATTCTCATTTTTTCTCAGGTGATAGGCCCAGCAGTGGGTGTGATTGATTGACTGGTAGCACCGTGTTTCCCTTTTCAAAGCACCTTCTTTGTGTTTTCATTAGTGGCTCTTACCACGTCCCCCTTAGAATCGAGGGTACGCATTTCTCCACAATCGCTTCAGCATATATTGTTTGCAGCATTTATGCTAATGGCCCTTCTGGCTGCTGTGAGCTGATAGGTTTTTGTAATTTGGGTTTGCATGTCTTTGAAAATTCGTAAAACTCATCATTTTTCTCCACCGTTTTCTTTTCTGTTAAAAAAAAAGGAAACAATTGGGAGTACAATAGAACTCTTGAAATTGTGTTCTTGGAAGGTTGCCCTCTTTTGAAATTTTTGGTCGATTTTCCACTCCAGAATTTTTTTAGAAAGCAGGTGTCTTTTACCGAACTGCAAGTTTGGTGAATATTTAGTGACCTTTAGCAATGGGTTTAAATCTGCTGTTGTGGGAAGTGGCCTCAAGCAGGCAGCATATCTCCATTCCCATATCTGGGTACTAGGGCAGCAGAGCCTTTCTGGAAGTCGTGTTCCTAGTTTGTAAATTACATTGGAATGTGCATGGAGAAAGCCCCATAAGTATATGTCTCATTATTTCTTCTTGGTTTTAAAATTTTTTTTTAATTGGGGTAAAGCTTAGAATATTGTTTGTCCTAGGTGTACACCATCTGGTTCGTTTGTACATTATAGATGTCTATTCAAGTACAGATCCTCTTCCCATGTAAAATGTTACTGACGGTTCCGCAGACCTCCCTTGCTATATGGTTGGTCTTTTTGAGATATGGATATAATATGTGTTTGTATACATATAGTAACACTAATCTTAATTTATCCATTCCCCCCACCTTTCCTTTTAGATGAGCATAGTTTGTTTTCTAAGTCTGTGAGTGTCTTTCTCTGTGGAAATATGTTCCTTTGTGTCAGTTATTAGATAACGCCTATAAGTGATATCATAGAATATAGGTCTTTTGCTTTCCGACTTACCTCATGTTTCGTGATTATCTCCAGACTCATTTGTGGTGCCTCAGAGAGCAGTGGTTCATTGTTTTCCATGGCTATTATTCCATTGTGTACATGGACCACTTCTTCTTTATCCATTCACCTGTTGTTGGACATTTTGATTGCTCCACTGTCTTGGCTATTGTGAATAAGGCTGCACTGCAGCTTTTGCGGCCTGTGTCTTCTCGATTCTTGTCTTCTCAGGTGAGAGGTCCAATGGTGCGCCTGCTGCATTGAATGGTGCCTGCAGTTTTACTTTTAAACACAGCTCCTTTCTGTTCTCATTATTGGCTGTTACCCCTTCACGTCTCACCAGCAGGTAGAGGGTACACAGTTCCCTAAAACCCCTTCAGCATTTATTGTTTGTAGACTTTTTGCTCATGTTCAGGCGACTGGTGTAAGTTGAAACTTTTTGTAGATTAGATTGCATGGGTCTAACACTCCCTGAGGTTGAGCTTTTATCCATTTTCCTTTTTTTTTAAAAGAGCGTGAGTAAAACTTAACTCTTCATACTCTCTTCTTGAAACATTTGCCTGTTTTGAATTGTTTTGTCCATTCCCTCCTTCAGCACAATTTTTTAGGGCAGGTGTCCTTTACAGCCCTGAGTCCTTGGGAATGTTACGTGACCATTAGCTGTGAGTTTAAAGCTGTTCTTGCAGGAAACGGCCACAAGGTGGCAGCATTTCCCCTTTACCATATTTGGTTACTAGGGAAACAGAGCCTTAATGGAAGTGGTGTTGTAGGTTGTAAATTAGAATGGAATGTGCCAGGGAAAAGCCCTTTAAGTTTATGTCTCATTACTTCTTGTTCATATTTGTAGTTTACTTTTTATTTTTTATCCCAGTAAATATGATTACAATGGTTTGTTTGTTCTAGGTGTGCAAGATGTGGTTCTTTCACACATATACATGTATCTATTGTTCCTCGCATCCTTTTCCCATGTAGGTTATGACACAATGTTGAGTAGTCTTCTCCTGGTCTTCCGTACGTCTTTGGTGGTTATATATTTCACATGGTTTGTATATCTCTGTTAACCCCAATGTGGCAATGTATCCAATCCTCATCCCTTTCTATTTGGTGAACCATAAGTTTTTTAATGAATCTGTGATTGCCTTTCTCTGTGGAAATATCTTCATTGGTATCAATTTTTAAGTAACTCTTAAAAGTGATATGATAGGATATGTGTCTTTTGCTTTCTCACTTACTACACGTGGCGTGATTACGTCTAGACTCATCTATGGTGCTGCAAACGGCATTGTTTCATTTTTTTCACTAGCGAATATTCCATCTGTACATGGAGGAGTTCTTCTTTGTCCATCCATCTGTTGGTGGACTTTTTGGTTACTTCCATATCTTGGCTATTGTAATACTGTGCAGTGCAGATTTGCCTGCCTGTGTCTTTCCAATTCTCTCTTCTTAGGTTTTACGTCGAGGAGTGGGCCTGCTGGATCATATAGTAGCTCAATGTTTACCTTTTTAAGGCACCTCCATTCTGTTCTCATTCGTGGCCCTTTCCAAGTTACGTCCCCTTTGAAGTTGAGGGTATGCATTTCTCCACAACACTTTCAGCATTTATTGTTTGTAGTTTTCTTGCTGATGGTTATTCTGACAAGTGTGAGCTGATACCTCTCTGTGGTTGAATTCGAATGTGCCACATAATCTGTTGAAATTGAGCTTTAAGGCATGTCCTTTGCTATTTTTCAAGCTGTGATTACCCCTTAGTTCTTCAAAGTGTTCTCTTTAAGTATGTGTCACATTTTGAAATGTTTTGGCCTTTACCTCCCTCAAGACATTTTGAGGGCCTGTTTCATTTACAGTTCTGCAGTACTTGTTCCTATGAAGTGACCATTAGCACAGGCTTTAAAGCTGCTTTTGCAGGTAACTGCCAGAGGGCGGCAGCCTTTCTATGTCCCCCACCCTGGTAACTAGGGAAAAGCCCTTGCGGCCTGTGGTGTTTCTCGGTTATAAATTAGAGTGGAGTGTGCCCGGACAAACCCACACAAGCTGATGTCTCCTTACTTTTGTTGGATTTTTACATTTAATTTTTATTTTTTATTGGAGTAATTTTCCACTGTGTACGTGGACCACTTCTACTTTGTGCATTCCTCGGTTGATGGACATTTTCATTGCTTCCAAGTGCTGGCTATGGTAAATATTGTTGGAGTGCAGGATTGCCAGGCTGTGACTTTTCGATTCTCATTTTTTCTCAGGTGATAGGCCCAGCAGTGGGTGTGATTGATTGACTGGTAGCACCGTGTTTCCCTTTTCAAAGCACCTTCTTTGTGTTTTCATTAGTGGCTCTTACCACGTCCCCCTTAGAATCGAGGGTACGCATTTCTCCACAATCGCTTCAGCATATATTGTTTGCAGCATTTATGCTAATGGCCCTTCTGGCTGCTGTGAGCTGATAGGTTTTTGTAATTTGGGTTTGCATGTCTTTGAAAATTCGTAAAACTCATCATTTTTCTCCACCGTTTTCTTTTCTGTTAAAAAAAAAGGAAACAATTGGGAGTACAATAGAACTCTTGAAATTGTGTTCTTGGAAGGTTGCCCTCTTTTGAAATTTTTGGTCGATTTTCCACTCCAGAATTTTTTTAGAAAGCAGGTGTCTTTTACCGAACTGCAAGTTTGGTGAATATTTAGTGACCTTTAGCAATGGGTTTAAATCTGCTGTTGTGGGAAGTGGCCTCAAGCAGGCAGCATATCTCCATTCCCATATCTGGGTACTAGGGCAGCAGAGCCTTTCTGGAAGTCGTGTTCCTAGTTTGTAAATTACATTGGAATGTGCATGGAGAAAGCCCCATAAGTATATGTCTCATTATTTCTTCTTGGTTTTAAAATTTTTTTTTAATTGGGGTAAAGCTTAGAATATTGTTTGTCCTAGGTGTACACCATCTGGTTCGTTTGTACATTATAGATGTCTATTCAAGTACAGATCCTCTTCCCATGTAAAATGTTACTGACGGTTCCGCAGACCTCCCTTGCTATATGGTTGGTCTTTTTGAGATATGGATATAATATGTGTTTGTATACATATAGTAACACTAATCTTAATTTATCCATTCCCCCCACCTTTCCTTTTAGATGAGCATAGTTTGTTTTCTAAGTCTGTGAGTGTCTTTCTCTGTGGAAATATGTTCCTTTGTGTCAGTTATTAGATAACGCCTATAAGTGATATCATAGAATATAGGTCTTTTGCTTTCCGACTTACCTCATGTTTCGTGATTATCTCCAGACTCATTTGTGGTGCCTCAGAGAGCAGTGGTTCATTGTTTTCCATGGCTATTATTCCATTGTGTACATGGACCACTTCTTCTTTATCCATTCACCTGTTGTTGGACATTTTGATTGCTCCACTGTCTTGGCTATTGTGAATAAGGCTGCACTGCAGCTTTTGCGGCCTGTGTCTTCTCGATTCTTGTCTTCTCAGGTGAGAGGTCCAATGGTGCGCCTGCTGCATTGAATGGTGCCTGCAGTTTTACTTTTAAACACAGCTCCTTTCTGTTCTCATTATTGGCTGTTACCCCTTCACGTCTCACCAGCAGGTAGAGGGTACACAGTTCCCTAAAACCCCTTCAGCATTTATTGTTTGTAGACTTTTTGCTCATGTTCAGGCGACTGGTGTAAGTTGAAACTTTTTGTAGATTAGATTGCATGGGTCTAACACTCCCTGAGGTTGAGCTTTTATCCATTTTCCTTTTTTTTTAAAAGAGCGTGAGTAAAACTTAACTCTTCATACTCTCTTCTTGAAACATTTGCCTGTTTTGAATTGTTTTGTCCATTCCCTCCTTCAGCACAATTTTTTAGGGCAGGTGTCCTTTACAGCCCTGAGTCCTTGGGAATGTTACGTGACCATTAGCTGTGAGTTTAAAGCTGTTCTTGCAGGAAACGGCCACAAGGTGGCAGCATTTCCCCTTTACCATATTTGGTTACTAGGGAAACAGAGCCTTAATGGAAGTGGTGTTGTAGGTTGTAAATTAGAATGGAATGTGCCAGGGAAAAGCCCTTTAAGTTTATGTCTCATTACTTCTTGTTCATATTTGTAGTTTACTTTTTATTTTTTATCCCAGTAAATATGATTACAATGGTTTGTTTGTTCTAGGTGTGCAAGATGTGGTTCTTTCACACATATACATGTATCTATTGTTCCTCGCATCCTTTTCCCATGTAGGTTATGACACAATGTTGAGTAGTCTTCTCCTGGTCTTCCGTACGTCTTTGGTGGTTATATATTTCACATGGTTTGTATATCTCTGTTAACCCCAATGTGGCAATGTATCCAATCCTCATCCCTTTCTATTTGGTGAACCATAAGTTTTTTAATGAATCTGTGATTGCCTTTCTCTGTGGAAATATCTTCATTGGTATCAATTTTTAAGTAACTCTTAAAAGTGATATGATAGGATATGTGTCTTTTGCTTTCTCACTTACTACACGTGGCGTGATTACGTCTAGACTCATCTATGGTGCTGCAAACGGCATTGTTTCATTTTTTTCACTAGCGAATATTCCATCTGTACATGGAGGAGTTCTTCTTTGTCCATCCATCTGTTGGTGGACTTTTTGGTTACTTCCATATCTTGGCTATTGTAATACTGTGCAGTGCAGATTTGCCTGCCTGTGTCTTTCCAATTCTCTCTTCTTAGGTTTTACGTCGAGGAGTGGGCCTGCTGGATCATATAGTAGCTCAATGTTTACCTTTTTAAGGCACCTCCATTCTGTTCTCATTCGTGGCCCTTTCCAAGTTACGTCCCCTTTGAAGTTGAGGGTATGCATTTCTCCACAACACTTTCAGCATTTATTGTTTGTAGTTTTCTTGCTGATGGTTATTCTGACAAGTGTGAGCTGATACCTCTCTGTGGTTGAATTCGAATGTGCCACATAATCTGTTGAAATTGAGCTTTAAGGCATGTCCTTTGCTATTTTTCAAGCTGTGATTACCCCTTAGTTCTTCAAAGTGTTCTCTTTAAGTATGTGTCACATTTTGAAATGTTTTGGCCTTTACCTCCCTCAAGACATTTTGAGGGCCTGTTTCATTTACAGTTCTGCAGTACTTGTTCCTATGAAGTGACCATTAGCACAGGCTTTAAAGCTGCTTTTGCAGGTAACTGCCAGAGGGCGGCAGCCTTTCTATGTCCCCCACCCTGGTAACTAGGGAAAAGCCCTTGCGGCCTGTGGTGTTTCTCGGTTATAAATTAGAGTGGAGTGTGCCCGGACAAACCCACACAAGCTGATGTCTCCTTACTTTTGTTGGATTTTTACATTTAATTTTTATTTTTTATTGGAGTAATTTTCCACTGTGTACGTGGACCACTTCTACTTTGTGCATTCCTCGGTTGATGGACATTTTCATTGCTTCCAAGTGTTGGCTATGGTAAATATTGTTGGAGTGCAGGATTGCCAGGCTGTGACTTTTCGATTCTCATTTTTTCTCAGGTGATAGGCCCAGCAGTGGGTGTGATTGATTGACTGGTAGCACCGTGTTTCCCTTTTCAAAGCACCTTCTTTGTGTTTTCATTAGTGGCTCTTACCACGTCCCCCTTAGAATCGAGGGTACGCATTTCTCCACAATCGCTTCAGCATATATTGTTTGCAGCATTTATGCTAATGGCCCTTCTGGCTGCTGTGAGCTGATAGGTTTTTGTAATTTGGGTTTGCATGTCTTTGAAAATTCGTAAAACTCATCATTTTTCTCCACCGTTTTCTTTTCTGTTAAAAAAAAAGGAAACAATTGGGAGTACAATAGAACTCTTGAAATTGTGTTCTTGGAAGGTTGCCCTCTTTTGAAATTTTTGGTCGATTTTCCACTCCAGAATTTTTTTAGAAAGCAGGTGTCTTTTACCGAACTGCAAGTTTGGTGAATATTTAGTGACCTTTAGCAATGGGTTTAAATCTGCTGTTGTGGGAAGTGGCCTCAAGCAGGCAGCATATCTCCATTCCCATATCTGGGTACTAGGGCAGCAGAGCCTTTCTGGAAGTCGTGTTCCTAGTTTGTAAATTACATTGGAATGTGCATGGAGAAAGCCCCATAAGTATATGTCTCATTATTTCTTCTTGGTTTTAAAATTTTTTTTTAATTGGGGTAAAGCTTAGAATATTGTTTGTCCTAGGTGTACACCATCTGGTTCGTTTGTACATTATAGATGTCTATTCAAGTACAGATCCTCTTCCCATGTAAAATGTTACTGACGGTTCCGCAGACCTCCCTTGCTATATGGTTGGTCTTTTTGAGATATGGATATAATATGTGTTTGTATACATATAGTAACACTAATCTTAATTTATCCATTCCCCCCACCTTTCCTTTTAGATGAGCATAGTTTGTTTTCTAAGTCTGTGAGTGTCTTTCTCTGTGGAAATATGTTCCTTTGTGTCAGTTATTAGATAACGCCTATAAGTGATATCATAGAATATAGGTCTTTTGCTTTCCGACTTACCTCATGTTTCGTGATTATCTCCAGACTCATTTGTGGTGCCTCAGAGAGCAGTGGTTCATTGTTTTCCATGGCTATTATTCCATTGTGTACATGGACCACTTCTTCTTTATCCATTCACCTGTTGTTGGACATTTTGATTGCTCCACTGTCTTGGCTATTGTGAATAAGGCTGCACTGCAGCTTTTGCGGCCTGTGTCTTCTCGATTCTTGTCTTCTCAGGTGAGAGGTCCAATGGTGCGCCTGCTGCATTGAATGGTGCCTGCAGTTTTACTTTTAAACACAGCTCCTTTCTGTTCTCATTATTGGCTGTTACCCCTTCACGTCTCACCAGCAGGTAGAGGGTACACAGTTCCCTAAAACCCCTTCAGCATTTATTGTTTGTAGACTTTTTGCTCATGTTCAGGCGACTGGTGTAAGTTGAAACTTTTTGTAGATTAGATTGCATGGGTCTAACACTCCCTGAGGTTGAGCTTTTATCCATTTTCCTTTTTTTTTAAAAGAGCGTGAGTAAAACTTAACTCTTCATACTCTCTTCTTGAAACATTTGCCTGTTTTGAATTGTTTTGTCCATTCCCTCCTTCAGCACAATTTTTTAGGGCAGGTGTCCTTTACAGCCCTGAGTCCTTGGGAATGTTACGTGACCATTAGCTGTGAGTTTAAAGCTGTTCTTGCAGGAAACGGCCACAAGGTGGCAGCATTTCCCCTTTACCATATTTGGTTACTAGGGAAACAGAGCCTTAATGGAAGTGGTGTTGTAGGTTGTAAATTAGAATGGAATGTGCCAGGGAAAAGCCCTTTAAGTTTATGTCTCATTACTTCTTGTTCATATTTGTAGTTTACTTTTTATTTTTTATCCCAGTAAATATGATTACAATGGTTTGTTTGTTCTAGGTGTGCAAGATGTGGTTCTTTCACACATATACATGTATCTATTGTTCCTCGCATCCTTTTCCCATGTAGGTTATGACACAATGTTGAGTAGTCTTCTCCTGGTCTTCCGTACGTCTTTGGTGGTTATATATTTCACATGGTTTGTATATCTCTGTTAACCCCAATGTGGCAATGTATCCAATCCTCATCCCTTTCTATTTGGTGAACCATAAGTTTTTTAATGAATCTGTGATTGCCTTTCTCTGTGGAAATATCTTCATTGGTATCAATTTTTAAGTAACTCTTAAAAGTGATATGATAGGATATGTGTCTTTTGCTTTCTCACTTACTACACGTGGCGTGATTACGTCTAGACTCATCTATGGTGCTGCAAACGGCATTGTTTCATTTTTTTCACTAGCGAATATTCCATCTGTACATGGAGGAGTTCTTCTTTGTCCATCCATCTGTTGGTGGACTTTTTGGTTACTTCCATATCTTGGCTATTGTAATACTGTGCAGTGCAGATTTGCCTGCCTGTGTCTTTCCAATTCTCTCTTCTTAGGTTTTACGTCGAGGAGTGGGCCTGCTGGATCATATAGTAGCTCAATGTTTACCTTTTTAAGGCACCTCCATTCTGTTCTCATTCGTGGCCCTTTCCAAGTTACGTCCCCTTTGAAGTTGAGGGTATGCATTTCTCCACAACACTTTCAGCATTTATTGTTTGTAGTTTTCTTGCTGATGGTTATTCTGACAAGTGTGAGCTGATACCTCTCTGTGGTTGAATTCGAATGTGCCACATAATCTGTTGAAATTGAGCTTTAAGGCATGTCCTTTGCTATTTTTCAAGCTGTGATTACCCCTTAGTTCTTCAAAGTGTTCTCTTTAAGTATGTGTCACATTTTGAAATGTTTTGGCCTTTACCTCCCTCAAGACATTTTGAGGGCCTGTTTCATTTACAGTTCTGCAGTACTTGTTCCTATGAAGTGACCATTAGCACAGGCTTTAAAGCTGCTTTTGCAGGTAACTGCCAGAGGGCGGCAGCCTTTCTATGTCCCCCACCCTGGTAACTAGGGAAAAGCCCTTGCGGCCTGTGGTGTTTCTCGGTTATAAATTAGAGTGGAGTGTGCCCGGACAAACCCACACAAGCTGATGTCTCCTTACTTTTGTTGGATTTTTACATTTAATTTTTATTTTTTATTGGAGTAATTTTCCACTGTGTACGTGGACCACTTCTACTTTGTGCATTCCTCGGTTGATGGACATTTTCATTGCTTCCAAGTGTTGGCTATGGTAAATATTGTTGGAGTGCAGGATTGCCAGGCTGTGACTTTTCGATTCTCATTTTTTCTCAGGTGATAGGCCCAGCAGTGGGTGTGATTGATTGACTGGTAGCACCGTGTTTCCCTTTTCAAAGCACCTTCTTTGTGTTTTCATTAGTGGCTCTTACCACGTCCCCCTTAGAATCGAGGGTACGCATTTCTCCACAATCGCTTCAGCATATATTGTTTGCAGCATTTATGCTAATGGCCCTTCTGGCTGCTGTGAGCTGATAGGTTTTTGTAATTTGGGTTTGCATGTCTTTGAAAATTCGTAAAACTCATCATTTTTCTCCACCGTTTTCTTTTCTGTTAAAAAAAAAGGAAACAATTGGGAGTACAATAGAACTCTTGAAATTGTGTTCTTGGAAGGTTGCCCTCTTTTGAAATTTTTGGTCGATTTTCCACTCCAGAATTTTTTTAGAAAGCAGGTGTCTTTTACCGAACTGCAAGTTTGGTGAATATTTAGTGACCTTTAGCAATGGGTTTAAATCTGCTGTTGTGGGAAGTGGCCTCAAGCAGGCAGCATATCTCCATTCCCATATCTGGGTACTAGGGCAGCAGAGCCTTTCTGGAAGTCGTGTTCCTAGTTTGTAAATTACATTGGAATGTGCATGGAGAAAGCCCCATAAGTATATGTCTCATTATTTCTTCTTGGTTTTAAAACTTTTTTTTTAATTGGGGTAAAGCTTAGAATATTGTTTGTCCTAGGTGTACACCATCTGGTTCGTTTGTACATTATAGATGTCTATTCAAGTACAGATCCTCTTCCCATGTAAAATGTTACTGACGGTTCCGCAGACCTCCCTTGCTATATGGTTGGTCTTTTTGAGATATGGATATAATATGTGTTTGTATACATATAGTAACACTAATCTTAATTTATCCATTCCCCCCACCTTTCCTTTTAGATGAGCATAGTTTGTTTTCTAAGTCTGTGAGTGTCTTTCTCTGTGGAAATATGTTCCTTTGTGTCAGTTATTAGATAACGCCTATAAGTGATATCATAGAATATAGGTCTTTTGCTTTCCGACTTACCTCATGTTTCGTGATTATCTCCAGACTCATTTGTGGTGCCTCAGAGAGCAGTGGTTCATTGTTTTCCATGGCTATTATTCCATTGTGTACATGGACCACTTCTTCTTTATCCATTCACCTGTTGTTGGACATTTTGATTGCTCCACTGTCTTGGCTATTGTGAATAAGGCTGCACTGCAGCTTTTGCGGCCTGTGTCTTCTCGATTCTTGTCTTCTCAGGTGAGAGGTCCAATGGTGCGCCTGCTGCATTGAATGGTGCCTGCAGTTTTACTTTTAAACACAGCTCCTTTCTGTTCTCATTATTGGCTGTTACCCCTTCACGTCTCACCAGCAGGTAGAGGGTACACAGTTCCCTAAAACCCCTTCAGCATTTATTGTTTGTAGACTTTTTGCTCATGTTCAGGCGACTGGTGTAAGTTGAAACTTTTTGTAGATTAGATTGCATGGGTCTAACACTCCCTGAGGTTGAGCTTTTATCCATTTTCCTTTTTTTTTAAAAGAGCGTGAGTAAAACTTAACTCTTCATACTCTCTTCTTGAAACATTTGCCTGTTTTGAATTGTTTTGTCCATTCCCTCCTTCAGCACAATTTTTTAGGGCAGGTGTCCTTTACAGCCCTGAGTCCTTGGGAATGTTACGTGACCATTAGCTGTGAGTTTAAAGCTGTTCTTGCAGGAAACGGCCACAAGGTGGCAGCATTTCCCCTTTACCATATTTGGTTACTAGGGAAACAGAGCCTTAATGGAAGTGGTGTTGTAGGTTGTAAATTAGAATGGAATGTGCCAGGGAAAAGCCCTTTAAGTTTATGTCTCATTACTTCTTGTTCATATTTGTAGTTTACTTTTTATTTTTTATCCCAGTAAATATGATTACAATGGTTTGTTTGTTCTAGGTGTGCAAGATGTGGTTCTTTCACACATATACATGTATCTATTGTTCCTCGCATCCTTTTCCCATGTAGGTTATGACACAATGTTGAGTAGTCTTCTCCTGGTCTTCCGTACGTCTTTGGTGGTTATATATTTCACATGGTTTGTATATCTCTGTTAACCCCAATGTGGCAATGTATCCAATCCTCATCCCTTTCTATTTGGTGAACCATAAGTTTTTTAATGAATCTGTGATTGCCTTTCTCTGTGGAAATATCTTCATTGGTATCAATTTTTAAGTAACTCTTAAAAGTGATATGATAGGATATGTGTCTTTTGCTTTCTCACTTACTACACGTGGCGTGATTACGTCTAGACTCATCTATGGTGCTGCAAACGGCATTGTTTCATTTTTTTCACTAGCGAATATTCCATCTGTACATGGAGGAGTTCTTCTTTGTCCATCCATCTGTTGGTGGACTTTTTGGTTACTTCCATATCTTGGCTATTGTAATACTGTGCAGTGCAGATTTGCCTGCCTGTGTCTTTCCAATTCTCTCTTCTTAGGTTTTACGTCGAGGAGTGGGCCTGCTGGATCATATAGTAGCTCAATGTTTACCTTTTTAAGGCACCTCCATTCTGTTCTCATTCGTGGCCCTTTCCAAGTTACGTCCCCTTTGAAGTTGAGGGTATGCATTTCTCCACAACACTTTCAGCATTTATTGTTTGTAGTTTTCTTGCTGATGGTTATTCTGACAAGTGTGAGCTGATACCTCTCTGTGGTTGAATTCGAATGTGCCACATAATCTGTTGAAATTGAGCTTTAAGGCATGTCCTTTGCTATTTTTCAAGCTGTGATTACCCCTTAGTTCTTCAAAGTGTTCTCTTTAAGTATGTGTCACATTTTGAAATGTTTTGGCCTTTACCTCCCTCAAGACATTTTGAGGGCCTGTTTCATTTACAGTTCTGCAGTACTTGTTCCTATGAAGTGACCATTAGCACAGGCTTTAAAGCTGCTTTTGCAGGTAACTGCCAGAGGGCGGCAGCCTTTCTATGTCCCCCACCCTGGTAACTAGGGAAAAGCCCTTGCGGCCTGTGGTGTTTCTCGGTTATAAATTAGAGTGGAGTGTGCCCGGACAAACCCACACAAGCTGATGTCTCCTTACTTTTGTTGGATTTTTACATTTAATTTTTATTTTTTATTGGAGTAATTTTCCACTGTGTACGTGGACCAC
Organism: Balaenoptera borealis; assembly: GCF_965194805.1. Classification (NCBI taxonomy): domain Eukaryota; kingdom Metazoa; phylum Chordata; class Mammalia; order Artiodactyla; family Balaenopteridae; genus Balaenoptera; species Balaenoptera borealis. The sequence continues at coordinate 63,364 of NW_028123009.1, read as the reverse complement.
TTCTACTTTGTGCATTCCTCGGTTGATGGACATTTTCATTGCTTCCAAGTGTTGGCTATGGTAAATATTGTTGGAGTGCAGGATTGCCAGGCTGTGACTTTTCGATTCTCATTTTTTCTCAGGTGATAGGCCCAGCAGTGGGTGTGATTGATTGACTGGTAGCACCGTGTTTCCCTTTTCAAAGCACCTTCTTTGTGTTTTCATTAGTGGCTCTTACCACGTCCCCCTTAGAATCGAGGGTACGCATTTCTCCACAATCGCTTCAGCATATATTGTTTGCAGCATTTATGCTAATGGCCCTTCTGGCTGCTGTGAGCTGATAGGTTTTTGTAATTTGGGTTTGCATGTCTTTGAAAATTCGTAAAACTCATCATTTTTCTCCACCGTTTTCTTTTCTGTTAAAAAAAAAGGAAACAATTGGGAGTACAATAGAACTCTTGAAATTGTGTTCTTGGAAGGTTGCCCTCTTTTGAAATTTTTGGTCGATTTTCCACTCCAGAATTTTTTTAGAAAGCAGGTGTCTTTTACCGAACTGCAAGTTTGGTGAATATTTAGTGACCTTTAGCAATGGGTTTAAATCTGCTGTTGTGGGAAGTGGCCTCAAGCAGGCAGCATATCTCCATTCCCATATCTGGGTACTAGGGCAGCAGAGCCTTTCTGGAAGTCGTGTTCCTAGTTTGTAAATTACATTGGAATGTGCATGGAGAAAGCCCCATAAGTATATGTCTCATTATTTCTTCTTGGTTTTAAAATTTTTTTTTAATTGGGGTAAAGCTTAGAATATTGTTTGTCCTAGGTGTACACCATCTGGTTCGTTTGTACATTATAGATGTCTATTCAAGTACAGATCCTCTTCCCATGTAAAATGTTACTGACGGTTCCGCAGACCTCCCTTGCTATATGGTTGGTCTTTTTGAGATATGGATATAATATGTGTTTGTATACATATAGTAACACTAATCTTAATTTATCCATTCCCCCCACCTTTCCTTTTAGATGAGCATAGTTTGTTTTCTAAGTCTGTGAGTGTCTTTCTCTGTGGAAATATGTTCCTTTGTGTCAGTTATTAGATAACGCCTATAAGTGATATCATAGAATATAGGTCTTTTGCTTTCCGACTTACCTCATGTTTCGTGATTATCTCCAGACTCATTTGTGGTGCCTCAGAGAGCAGTGGTTCATTGTTTTCCATGGCTATTATTCCATTGTGTACATGGACCACTTCTTCTTTATCCATTCACCTGTTGTTGGACATTTTGATTGCTCCACTGTCTTGGCTATTGTGAATAAGGCTGCACTGCAGCTTTTGCGGCCTGTGTCTTCTCGATTCTTGTCTTCTCAGGTGAGAGGTCCAATGGTGCGCCTGCTGCATTGAATGGTGCCTGCAGTTTTACTTTTAAACACAGCTCCTTTCTGTTCTCATTATTGGCTGTTACCCCTTCACGTCTCACCAGCAGGTAGAGGGTACACAGTTCCCTAAAACCCCTTCAGCATTTATTGTTTGTAGACTTTTTGCTCATGTTCAGGCGACTGGTGTAAGTTGAAACTTTTTGTAGATTAGATTGCATGGGTCTAACACTCCCTGAGGTTGAGCTTTTATCCATTTTCCTTTTTTTTTAAAAGAGCGTGAGTAAAACTTAACTCTTCATACTCTCTTCTTGAAACATTTGCCTGTTTTGAATTGTTTTGTCCATTCCCTCCTTCAGCACAATTTTTTAGGGCAGGTGTCCTTTACAGCCCTGAGTCCTTGGGAATGTTACGTGACCATTAGCTGTGAGTTTAAAGCTGTTCTTGCAGGAAACGGCCACAAGGTGGCAGCATTTCCCCTTTACCATATTTGGTTACTAGGGAAACAGAGCCTTAATGGAAGTGGTGTTGTAGGTTGTAAATTAGAATGGAATGTGCCAGGGAAAAGCCCTTTAAGTTTATGTCTCATTACTTCTTGTTCATATTTGTAGTTTACTTTTTATTTTTTATCCCAGTAAATATGATTACAATGGTTTGTTTGTTCTAGGTGTGCAAGATGTGGTTCTTTCACACATATACATGTATCTATTGTTCCTCGCATCCTTTTCCCATGTAGGTTATGACACAATGTTGAGTAGTCTTCTCCTGGTCTTCCGTACGTCTTTGGTGGTTATATATTTCACATGGTTTGTATATCTCTGTTAACCCCAATGTGGCAATGTATCCAATCCTCATCCCTTTCTATTTGGTGAACCATAAGTTTTTTAATGAATCTGTGATTGCCTTTCTCTGTGGAAATATCTTCATTGGTATCAATTTTTAAGTAACTCTTACAAGTGATATGATAGGATATGTGTCTTTTGCTTTCTCACTTACTACACGTGGCGTGATTACGTCTAGACTCATCTATGGTGCTGCAAACGGCATTGTTTCATTTTTTTCACTAGCGAATATTCCATCTGTACATGGAGGAGTTCTTCTTTGTCCATCCATCTGTTGGTGGACTTTTTGGTTACTTCCATATCTTGGCTATTGTAATACTGTGCAGTGCAGATTTGCCTGCCTGTGTCTTTCCAATTCTCTCTTCTTAGGTTTTACGTCGAGGAGTGGGCCTGCTGGATCATATAGTAGCTCAATGTTTACCTTTTTAAGGCACCTCCATTCTGTTCTCATTCGTGGCCCTTTCCAAGTTACGTCCCCTTTGAAGTTGAGGGTATGCATTTCTCCACAACACTTTCAGCATTTATTGTTTGTAGTTTTCTTGCTGATGGTTATTCTGACAAGTGTGAGCTGATACCTCTCTGTGGTTGAATTCGAATGTGCCACATAATCTGTTGAAATTGAGCTTTAAGGCATGTCCTTTGCTATTTTTCAAGCTGTGATTACCCCTTAGTTCTTCAAAGTGTTCTCTTTAAGTATGTGTCACATTTTGAAATGTTTTGGCCTTTACCTCCCTCAAGACATTTTGAGGGCCTGTTTCATTTACAGTTCTGCAGTACTTGTTCCTATGAAGTGACCATTAGCACAGGCTTTAAAGCTGCTTTTGCAGGTAACTGCCAGAGGGCGGCAGCCTTTCTATGTCCCCCACCCTGGTAACTAGGGAAAAGCCCTTGCGGCCTGTGGTGTTTCTCGGTTATAAATTAGAGTGGAGTGTGCCCGGACAAACCCACACAAGCTGATGTCTCCTTACTTTTGTTGGATTTTTACATTTAATTTTTATTTTTTATTGGAGTAATTTTCCACTGTGTACGTGGACCACTTCTACTTTGTGCATTCCTCGGTTGATGGACATTTTCATTGCTTCCAAGTGTTGGCTATGGTAAATATTGTTGGAGTGCAGGATTGCCAGGCTGTGACTTTTCGATTCTCATTTTTTCTCAGGTGATAGGCCCAGCAGTGGGTGTGATTGATTGACTGGTAGCACCGTGTTTCCCTTTTCAAAGCACCTTCTTTGTGTTTTCATTAGTGGCTCTTACCACGTCCCCCTTAGAATCGAGGGTACGCATTTCTCCACAATCGCTTCAGCATATATTGTTTGCAGCATTTATGCTAATGGCCCTTCTGGCTGCTGTGAGCTGATAGGTTTTTGTAATTTGGGTTTGCATGTCTTTGAAAATTCGTAAAACTCATCATTTTTCTCCACCGTTTTCTTTTCTGTTAAAAAAAAAGGAAACAATTGGGAGTACAATAGAACTCTTGAAATTGTGTTCTTGGAAGGTTGCCCTCTTTTGAAATTTTTGGTCGATTTTCCACTCCAGAATTTTTTTAGAAAGCAGGTGTCTTTTACCGAACTGCAAGTTTGGTGAATATTTAGTGACCTTTAGCAATGGGTTTAAATCTGCTGTTGTGGGAAGTGGCCTCAAGCAGGCAGCATATCTCCATTCCCATATCTGGGTACTAGGGCAGCAGAGCCTTTCTGGAAGTCGTGTTCCTAGTTTGTAAATTACATTGGAATGTGCATGGAGAAAGCCCCATAAGTATATGTCTCATTATTTCTTCTTGGTTTTAAAACTTTTTTTTTAATTGGGGTAAAGCTTAGAATATTGTTTGTCCTAGGTGTACACCATCTGGTTCGTTTGTACATTATAGATGTCTATTCAAGTACAGATCCTCTTCCCATGTAAAATGTTACTGACGGTTCCGCAGACCTCCCTTGCTATATGGTTGGTCTTTTTGAGATATGGATATAATATGTGTTTGTATACATATAGTAACACTAATCTTAATTTATCCATTCCCCCCACCTTTCCTTTTAGATGAGCATAGTTTGTTTTCTAAGTCTGTGAGTGTCTTTCTCTGTGGAAATATGTTCCTTTGTGTCAGTTATTAGATAACGCCTATAAGTGATATCATAGAATATAGGTCTTTTGCTTTCCGACTTACCTCATGTTTCGTGATTATCTCCAGACTCATTTGTGGTGCCTCAGAGAGCAGTGGTTCATTGTTTTCCATGGCTATTATTCCATTGTGTACATGGACCACTTCTTCTTTATCCATTCACCTGTTGTTGGACATTTTGATTGCTCCACTGTCTTGGCTATTGTGAATAAGGCTGCACTGCAGCTTTTGCGGCCTGTGTCTTCTCGATTCTTGTCTTCTCAGGTGAGAGGTCCAATGGTGCGCCTGCTGCATTGAATGGTGCCTGCAGTTTTACTTTTAAACACAGCTCCTTTCTGTTCTCATTATTGGCTGTTACCCCTTCACGTCTCACCAGCAGGTAGAGGGTACACAGTTCCCTAAAACCCCTTCAGCATTTATTGTTTGTAGACTTTTTGCTCATGTTCAGGCGACTGGTGTAAGTTGAAACTTTTTGTAGATTAGATTGCATGGGTCTAACACTCCCTGAGGTTGAGCTTTTATCCATTTTCCTTTTTTTTTAAAAGAGCGTGAGTAAAACTTAACTCTTCATACTCTCTTCTTGAAACATTTGCCTGTTTTGAATTGTTTTGTCCATTCCCTCCTTCAGCACAATTTTTTAGGGCAGGTGTCCTTTACAGCCCTGAGTCCTTGGGAATGTTACGTGACCATTAGCTGTGAGTTTAAAGCTGTTCTTGCAGGAAACGGCCACAAGGTGGCAGCATTTCCCCTTTACCATATTTGGTTACTAGGGAAACAGAGCCTTAATGGAAGTGGTGTTGTAGGTTGTAAATTAGAATGGAATGTGCCAGGGAAAAGCCCTTTAAGTTTATGTCTCATTACTTCTTGTTCATATTTGTAGTTTACTTTTTATTTTTTATCCCAGTAAATATGATTACAATGGTTTGTTTGTTCTAGGTGTGCAAGATGTGGTTCTTTCACACATATACATGTATCTATTGTTCCTCGCATCCTTTTCCCATGTAGGTTATGACACAATGTTGAGTAGTCTTCTCCTGGTCTTCCGTACGTCTTTGGTGGTTATATATTTCACATGGTTTGTATATCTCTGTTAACCCCAATGTGGCAATGTATCCAATCCTCATCCCTTTCTATTTGGTGAACCATAAGTTTTTTAATGAATCTGTGATTGCCTTTCTCTGTGGAAATATCTTCATTGGTATCAATTTTTAAGTAACTCTTAAAAGTGATATGATAGGATATGTGTCTTTTGCTTTCTCACTTACTACACGTGGCGTGATTACGTCTAGACTCATCTATGGTGCTGCAAACGGCATTGTTTCATTTTTTTCACTAGCGAATATTCCATCTGTACATGGAGGAGTTCTTCTTTGTCCATCCATCTGTTGGTGGACTTTTTGGTTACTTCCATATCTTGGCTATTGTAATACTGTGCAGTGCAGATTTGCCTGCCTGTGTCTTTCCAATTCTCTCTTCTTAGGTTTTACGTCGAGGAGTGGGCCTGCTGGATCATATAGTAGCTCAATGTTTACCTTTTTAAGGCACCTCCATTCTGTTCTCATTCGTGGCCCTTTCCAAGTTACGTCCCCTTTGAAGTTGAGGGTATGCATTTCTCCACAACACTTTCAGCATTTATTGTTTGTAGTTTTCTTGCTGATGGTTATTCTGACAAGTGTGAGCTGATACCTCTCTGTGGTTGAATTCGAATGTGCCACATAATCTGTTGAAATTGAGCTTTAAGGCATGTCCTTTGCTATTTTTCAAGCTGTGATTACCCCTTAGTTCTTCAAAGTGTTCTCTTTAAGTATGTGTCACATTTTGAAATGTTTTGGCCTTTACCTCCCTCAAGACATTTTGAGGGCCTGTTTCATTTACAGTTCTGCAGTACTTGTTCCTATGAAGTGACCATTAGCACAGGCTTTAAAGCTGCTTTTGCAGGTAACTGCCAGAGGGCGGCAGCCTTTCTATGTCCCCCACCCTGGTAACTAGGGAAAAGCCCTTGCGGCCTGTGGTGTTTCTCGGTTATAAATTAGAGTGGAGTGTGCCCGGACAAACCCACACAAGCTGATGTCTCCTTACTTTTGTTGGATTTTTACATTTAATTTTTATTTTTTATTGGAGTAATTTTCCACTGTGTACGTGGACCACTTCTACTTTGTGCATTCCTCGGTTGATGGACATTTTCATTGCTTCCAAGTGTTGGCTATGGTAAATATTGTTGGAGTGCAGGATTGCCAGGCTGTGACTTTTCGATTCTCATTTTTTCTCAGGTGATAGGCCCAGCAGTGGGTGTGATTGATTGACTGGTAGCACCGTGTTTCCCTTTTCAAAGCACCTTCTTTGTGTTTTCATTAGTGGCTCTTACCACGTCCCCCTTAGAATCGAGGGTACGCATTTCTCCACAATCGCTTCAGCATATATTGTTTGCAGCATTTATGCTAATGGCCCTTCTGGCTGCTGTGAGCTGATAGGTTTTTGTAATTTGGGTTTGCATGTCTTTGAAAATTCGTAAAACTCATCATTTTTCTCCACCGTTTTCTTTTCTGTTAAAAAAAAAGGAAACAATTGGGAGTACAATAGAACTCTTGAAATTGTGTTCTTGGAAGGTTGCCCTCTTTTGAAATTTTTGGTCGATTTTCCACTCCAGAATTTTTTTAGAAAGCAGGTGTCTTTTACCGAACTGCAAGTTTGGTGAATATTTAGTGACCTTTAGCAATGGGTTTAAATCTGCTGTTGTGGGAAGTGGCCTCAAGCAGGCAGCATATCTCCATTCCCATATCTGGGTACTAGGGCAGCAGAGCCTTTCTGGAAGTCGTGTTCCTAGTTTGTAAATTACATTGGAATGTGCATGGAGAAAGCCCCATAAGTATATGTCTCATTATTTCTTCTTGGTTTTAAAATTTTTTTTTAATTGGGGTAAAGCTTAGAATATTGTTTGTCCTAGGTGTACACCATCTGGTTCGTTTGTACATTATAGATGTCTATTCAAGTACAGATCCTCTTCCCATGTAAAATGTTACTGACGGTTCCGCAGACCTCCCTTGCTATATGGTTGGTCTTTTTGAGATATGGATATAATATGTGTTTGTATACATATAGTAACACTAATCTTAATTTATCCATTCCCCCCACCTTTCCTTTTAGATGAGCATAGTTTGTTTTCTAAGTCTGTGAGTGTCTTTCTCTGTGGAAATATGTTCCTTTGTGTCAGTTATTAGATAACGCCTATAAGTGATATCATAGAATATAGGTCTTTTGCTTTCCGACTTACCTCATGTTTCGTGATTATCTCCAGACTCATTTGTGGTGCCTCAGAGAGCAGTGGTTCATTGTTTTCCATGGCTATTATTCCATTGTGTACATGGACCACTTCTTCTTTATCCATTCACCTGTTGTTGGACATTTTGATTGCTCCACTGTCTTGGCTATTGTGAATAAGGCTGCACTGCAGCTTTTGCGGCCTGTGTCTTCTCGATTCTTGTCTTCTCAGGTGAGAGGTCCAATGGTGCGCCTGCTGCATTGAATGGTGCCTGCAGTTTTACTTTTAAACACAGCTCCTTTCTGTTCTCATTATTGGCTGTTACCCCTTCACGTCTCACCAGCAGGTAGAGGGTACACAGTTCCCTAAAACCCCTTCAGCATTTATTGTTTGTAGACTTTTTGCTCATGTTCAGGCGACTGGTGTAAGTTGAAACTTTTTGTAGATTAGATTGCATGGGTCTAACACTCCCTGAGGTTGAGCTTTTATCCATTTTCCTTTTTTTTTAAAAGAGCGTGAGTAAAACTTAACTCTTCATACTCTCTTCTTGAAACATTTGCCTGTTTTGAATTGTTTTGTCCATTCCCTCCTTCAGCACAATTTTTTAGGGCAGGTGTCCTTTACAGCCCTGAGTCCTTGGGAATGTTACGTGACCATTAGCTGTGAGTTTAAAGCTGTTCTTGCAGGAAACGGCCACAAGGTGGCAGCATTTCCCCTTTACCATATTTGGTTACTAGGGAAACAGAGCCTTAATGGAAGTGGTGTTGTAGGTTGTAAATTAGAATGGAATGTGCCAGGGAAAAGCCCTTTAAGTTTATGTCTCATTACTTCTTGTTCATATTTGTAGTTTACTTTTTATTTTTTATCCCAGTAAATATGATTACAATGGTTTGTTTGTTCTAGGTGTGCAAGATGTGGTTCTTTCACACATATACATGTATCTATTGTTCCTCGCATCCTTTTCCCATGTAGGTTATGACACAATGTTGAGTAGTCTTCTCCTGGTCTTCCGTACGTCTTTGGTGGTTATATATTTCACATGGTTTGTATATCTCTGTTAACCCCAATGTGGCAATGTATCCAATCCTCATCCCTTTCTATTTGGTGAACCATAAGTTTTTTAATGAATCTGTGATTGCCTTTCTCTGTGGAAATATCTTCATTGGTATCAATTTTTAAGTAACTCTTAAAAGTGATATGATAGGATATGTGTCTTTTGCTTTCTCACTTACTACACGTGGCGTGATTACGTCTAGACTCATCTATGGTGCTGCAAACGGCATTGTTTCATTTTTTTCACTAGCGAATATTCCATCTGTACATGGAGGAGTTCTTCTTTGTCCATCCATCTGTTGGTGGACTTTTTGGTTACTTCCATATCTTGGCTATTGTAATACTGTGCAGTGCAGATTTGCCTGCCTGTGTCTTTCCAATTCTCTCTTCTTAGGTTTTACGTCGAGGAGTGGGCCTGCTGGATCATATAGTAGCTCAATGTTTACCTTTTTAAGGCACCTCCATTCTGTTCTCATTCGTGGCCCTTTCCAAGTTACGTCCCCTTTGAAGTTGAGGGTATGCATTTCTCCACAACACTTTCAGCATTTATTGTTTGTAGTTTTCTTGCTGATGGTTATTCTGACAAGTGTGAGCTGATACCTCTCTGTGGTTGAATTCGAATGTGCCACATAATCTGTTGAAATTGAGCTTTAAGGCATGTCCTTTGCTATTTTTCAAGCTGTGATTACCCCTTAGTTCTTCAAAGTGTTCTCTTTAAGTATGTGTCACATTTTGAAATGTTTTGGCCTTTACCTCCCTCAAGACATTTTGAGGGCCTGTTTCATTTACAGTTCTGCAGTACTTGTTCCTATGAAGTGACCATTAGCACAGGCTTTAAAGCTGCTTTTGCAGGTAACTGCCAGAGGGCGGCAGCCTTTCTATGTCCCCCACCCTGGTAACTAGGGAAAAGCCCTTGCGGCCTGTGGTGTTTCTCGGTTATAAATTAGAGTGGAGTGTGCCCGGACAAACCCACACAAGCTGATGTCTCCTTACTTTTGTTGGATTTTTACATTTAATTTTTATTTTTTATTGGAGTAATTTTCCACTGTGTACGTGGACCACTTCTACTTTGTGCATTCCTCGGTTGATGGACATTTTCATTGCTTCCAAGTGTTGGCTATGGTAAATATTGTTGGAGTGCAGGATTGCCAGGCTGTGACTTTTCGATTCTCATTTTTTCTCAGGTGATAGGCCCAGCAGTGGGTGTGATTGATTGACTGGTAGCACCGTGTTTCCCTTTTCAAAGCACCTTCTTTGTGTTTTCATTAGTGGCTCTTACCACGTCCCCCTTAGAATCGAGGGTACGCATTTCTCCACAATCGCTTCAGCATATATTGTTTGCAGCATTTATGCTAATGGCCCTTCTGGCTGCTGTGAGCTGATAGGTTTTTGTAATTTGGGTTTGCATGTCTTTGAAAATTCGTAAAACTCATCATTTTTCTCCACCGTTTTCTTTTCTGTTAAAAAAAAAGGAAACAATTGGGAGTACAATAGAACTCTTGAAATTGTGTTCTTGGAAGGTTGCCCTCTTTTGAAATTTTTGGTCGATTTTCCACTCCAGAATTTTTTTAGAAAGCAGGTGTCTTTTACCGAACTGCAAGTTTGGTGAATATTTAGTGACCTTTAGCAATGGGTTTAAATCTGCTGTTGTGGGAAGTGGCCTCAAGCAGGCAGCATATCTCCATTCCCATATCTGGGTACTAGGGCAGCAGAGCCTTTCTGGAAGTCGTGTTCCTAGTTTGTAAATTACATTGGAATGTGCATGGAGAAAGCCCCATAAGTATATGTCTCATTATTTCTTCTTGGTTTTAAAATTTTTTTTTAATTGGGGTAAAGCTTAGAATATTGTTTGTCCTAGGTGTACACCATCTGGTTCGTTTGTACATTATAGATGTCTATTCAAGTACAGATCCTCTTCCCATGTAAAATGTTACTGACGGTTCCGCAGACCTCCCTTGCTATATGGTTGGTCTTTTTGAGATATGGATATAATATGTGTTTGTATACATATAGTAACACTAATCTTAATTTATCCATTCCCCCCACCTTTCCTTTTAGATGAGCATAGTTTGTTTTCTAAGTCTGTGAGTGTCTTTCTCTGTGGAAATATGTTCCTTTGTGTCAGTTATTAGATAACGCCTATAAGTGATATCATAGAATATAGGTCTTTTGCTTTCCGACTTACCTCATGTTTCGTGATTATCTCCAGACTCATTTGTGGTGCCTCAGAGAGCAGTGGTTCATTGTTTTCCATGGCTATTATTCCATTGTGTACATGGACCACTTCTTCTTTATCCATTCACCTGTTGTTGGACATTTTGATTGCTCCACTGTCTTGGCTATTGTGAATAAGGCTGCACTGCAGCTTTTGCGGCCTGTGTCTTCTCGATTCTTGTCTTCTCAGGTGAGAGGTCCAATGGTGCGCCTGCTGCATTGAATGGTGCCTGCAGTTTTACTTTTAAACACAGCTCCTTTCTGTTCTCATTATTGGCTGTTACCCCTTCACGTCTCACCAGCAGGTAGAGGGTACACAGTTCCCTAAAACCCCTTCAGCATTTATTGTTTGTAGACTTTTTGCTCATGTTCAGGCGACTGGTGTAAGTTGAAACTTTTTGTAGATTAGATTGCATGGGTCTAACACTCCCTGAGGTTGAGCTTTTATCCATTTTCCTTTTTTTTTAAAAGAGCGTGAGTAAAACTTAACTCTTCATACTCTCTTCTTGAAACATTTGCCTGTTTTGAATTGTTTTGTCCATTCCCTCCTTCAGCACAATTTTTTAGGGCAGGTGTCCTTTACAGCCCTGAGTCCTTGGGAATGTTACGTGACCATTAGCTGTGAGTTTAAAGCTGTTCTTGCAGGAAACGGCCACAAGGTGGCAGCATTTCCCCTTTACCATATTTGGTTACTAGGGAAACAGAGCCTTAATGGAAGTGGTGTTGTAGGTTGTAAATTAGAATGGAATGTGCCAGGGAAAAGCCCTTTAAGTTTATGTCTCATTACTTCTTGTTCATATTTGTAGTTTACTTTTTATTTTTTATCCCAGTAAATATGATTACAATGGTTTGTTTGTTCTAGGTGTGCAAGATGTGGTTCTTTCACACATATACATGTATCTATTGTTCCTCGCATCCTTTTCCCATGTAGGTTATGACACAATGTTGAGTAGTCTTCTCCTGGTCTTCCGTACGTCTTTGGTGGTTATATATTTCACATGGTTTGTATATCTCTGTTAACCCCAATGTGGCAATGTATCCAATCCTCATCCCTTTCTATTTGGTGAACCATAAGTTTTTTAATGAATCTGTGATTGCCTTTCTCTGTGGAAATATCTTCATTGGTATCAATTTTTAAGTAACTCTTAAAAGTGATATGATAGGATATGTGTCTTTTGCTTTCTCACTTACTACACGTGGCGTGATTACGTCTAGACTCATCTATGGTGCTGCAAACGGCATTGTTTCATTTTTTTCACTAGCGAATATTCCATCTGTACATGGAGGAGTTCTTCTTTGTCCATCCATCTGTTGGTGGACTTTTTGGTTACTTCCATATCTTGGCTATTGTAATACTGTGCAGTGCAGATTTGCCTGCCTGTGTCTTTCCAATTCTCTCTTCTTAGGTTTTACGTCGAGGAGTGGGCCTGCTGGATCATATAGTAGCTCAATGTTTACCTTTTTAAGGCACCTCCATTCTGTTCTCATTCGTGGCCCTTTCCAAGTTACGTCCCCTTTGAAGTTGAGGGTATGCATTTCTCCACAACACTTTCAGCATTTATTGTTTGTAGTTTTCTTGCTGATGGTTATTCTGACAAGTGTGAGCTGATACCTCTCTGTGGTTGAATTCGAATGTGCCACATAATCTGTTGAAATTGAGCTTTAAGGCATGTCCTTTGCTATTTTTCAAGCTGTGATTACCCCTTAGTTCTTCAAAGTGTTCTCTTTAAGTATGTGTCACATTTTGAAATGTTTTGGCCTTTACCTCCCTCAAGACATTTTGAGGGCCTGTTTCATTTACAGTTCTGCAGTACTTGTTCCTATGAAGTGACCATTAGCACAGGCTTTAAAGCTGCTTTTGCAGGTAACTGCCAGAGGGCGGCAGCCTTTCTATGTCCCCCACCCTGGTAACTAGGGAAAAGCCCTTGCGGCCTGTGGTGTTTCTCGGTTATAAATTAGAGTGGAGTGTGCCCGGACAAACCCACACAAGCTGATGTCTCCTTACTTTTGTTGGATTTTTACATTTAATTTTTATTTTTTATTGGAGTAATTTTCCACTGTGTACGTGGACCACTTCTACTTTGTGCATTCCTCGGTTGATGGACATTTTCATTGCTTCCAAGTGTTGGCTATGGTAAATATTGTTGGAGTGCAGGATTGCCAGGCTGTGACTTTTCGATTCTCATTTTTTCTCAGGTGATAGGCCCAGCAGTGGGTGTGATTGATTGACTGGTAGCACCGTGTTTCCCTTTTCAAAGCACCTTCTTTGTGTTTTCATTAGTGGCTCTTACCACGTCCCCCTTAGAATCGAGGGTACGCATTTCTCCACAATCGCTTCAGCATATATTGTTTGCAGCATTTATGCTAATGGCCCTTCTGGCTGCTGTGAGCTGATAGGTTTTTGTAATTTGGGTTTGCATGTCTTTGAAAATTCGTAAAACTCATCATTTTTCTCCACCGTTTTCTTTTCTGTTAAAAAAAAAGGAAACAATTGGGAGTACAATAGAACTCTTGAAATTGTGTTCTTGGAAGGTTGCCCTCTTTTGAAATTTTTGGTCGATTTTCCACTCCAGAATTTTTTTAGAAAGCAGGTGTCTTTTACCGAACTGCAAGTTTGGTGAATATTTAGTGACCTTTAGCAATGGGTTTAAATCTGCTGTTGTGGGAAGTGGCCTCAAGCAGGCAGCATATCTCCATTCCCATATCTGGGTACTAGGGCAGCAGAGCCTTTCTGGAAGTCGTGTTCCTAGTTTGTAAATTACATTGGAATGTGCATGGAGAAAGCCCCATAAGTATATGTCTCATTATTTCTTCTTGGTTTTAAAATTTTTTTTTAATTGGGGTAAAGCTTAGAATATTGTTTGTCCTAGGTGTACACCATCTGGTTCGTTTGTACATTATAGATGTCTATTCAAGTACAGATCCTCTTCCCATGTAAAATGTTACTGACGGTTCCGCAGACCTCCCTTGCTATATGGTTGGTCTTTTTGAGATATGGATATAATATGTGTTTGTATACATATAGTAACACTAATCTTAATTTATCCATTCCCCCCACCTTTCCTTTTAGATGAGCATAGTTTGTTTTCTAAGTCTGTGAGTGTCTTTCTCTGTGGAAATATGTTCCTTTGTGTCAGTTATTAGATAACGCCTATAAGTGATATCATAGAATATAGGTCTTTTGCTTTCCGACTTACCTCATGTTTCGTGATTATCTCCAGACTCATTTGTGGTGCCTCAGAGAGCAGTGGTTCATTGTTTTCCATGGCTATTATTCCATTGTGTACATGGACCACTTCTTCTTTATCCATTCACCTGTTGTTGGACATTTTGATTGCTCCACTGTCTTGGCTATTGTGAATAAGGCTGCACTGCAGCTTTTGCGGCCTGTGTCTTCTCGATTCTTGTCTTCTCAGGTGAGAGGTCCAATGGTGCGCCTGCTGCATTGAATGGTGCCTGCAGTTTTACTTTTAAACACAGCTCCTTTCTGTTCTCATTATTGGCTGTTACCCCTTCACGTCTCACCAGCAGGTAGAGGGTACACAGTTCCCTAAAACCCCTTCAGCATTTATTGTTTGTAGACTTTTTGCTCATGTTCAGGCGACTGGTGTAAGTTGAAACTTTTTGTAGATTAGATTGCATGGGTCTAACACTCCCTGAGGTTGAGCTTTTATCCATTTTCCTTTTTTTTTAAAAGAGCGTGAGTAAAACTTAACTCTTCATACTCTCTTCTTGAAACATTTGCCTGTTTTGAATTGTTTTGTCCATTCCCTCCTTCAGCACAATTTTTTAGGGCAGGTGTCCTTTACAGCCCTGAGTCCTTGGGAATGTTACGTGACCATTAGCTGTGAGTTTAAAGCTGTTCTTGCAGGAAACGGCCACAAGGTGGCAGCATTTCCCCTTTACCATATTTGGTTACTAGGGAAACAGAGCCTTAATGGAAGTGGTGTTGTAGGTTGTAAATTAGAATGGAATGTGCCAGGGAAAAGCCCTTTAAGTTTATGTCTCATTACTTCTTGTTCATATTTGTAGTTTACTTTTTATTTTTTATCCCAGTAAATATGATTACAATGGTTTGTTTGTTCTAGGTGTGCAAGATGTGGTTCTTTCACACATATACATGTATCTATTGTTCCTCGCATCCTTTTCCCATGTAGGTTATGACACAATGTTGAGTAGTCTTCTCCTGGTCTTCCGTACGTCTTTGGTGGTTATATATTTCACATGGTTTGTATATCTCTGTTAACCCCAATGTGGCAATGTATCCAATCCTCATCCCTTTCTATTTGGTGAACCATAAGTTTTTTAATGAATCTGTGATTGCCTTTCTCTGTGGAAATATCTTCATTGGTATCAATTTTTAAGTAACTCTTAAAAGTGATATGATAGGATATGTGTCTTTTGCTTTCTCACTTACTACACGTGGCGTGATTACGTCTAGACTCATCTATGGTGCTGCAAACGGCATTGTTTCATTTTTTTCACTAGCGAATATTCCATCTGTACATGGAGGAGTTCTTCTTTGTCCATCCATCTGTTGGTGGACTTTTTGGTTACTTCCATATCTTGGCTATTGTAATACTGTGCAGTGCAGATTTGCCTGCCTGTGTCTTTCCAATTCTCTCTTCTTAGGTTTTACGTCGAGGAGTGGGCCTGCTGGATCATATAGTAGCTCAATGTTTACCTTTTTAAGGCACCTCCATTCTGTTCTCATTCGTGGCCCTTTCCAAGTTACGTCCCCTTTGAAGTTGAGGGTATGCATTTCTCCACAACACTTTCAGCATTTATTGTTTGTAGTTTTCTTGCTGATGGTTATTCTGACAAGTGTGAGCTGATACCTCTCTGTGGTTGAATTCGAATGTGCCACATAATCTGTTGAAATTGAGCTTTAAGGCATGTCCTTTGCTATTTTTCAAGCTGTGATTACCCCTTAGTTCTTCAAAGTGTTCTCTTTAAGTATGTGTCACATTTTGAAATGTTTTGGCCTTTACCTCCCTCAAGACATTTTGAGGGCCTGTTTCATTTACAGTTCTGCAGTACTTGTTCCTATGAAGTGACCATTAGCACAGGCTTTAAAGCTGCTTTTGCAGGTAACTGCCAGAGGGCGGCAGCCTTTCTATGTCCCCCACCCTGGTAACTAGGGAAAAGCCCTTGCGGCCTGTGGTGTTTCTCGGTTATAAATTAGAGTGGAGTGTGCCCGGACAAACCCACACAAGCTGATGTCTCCTTACTTTTGTTGGATTTTTACATTTAATTTTTATTTTTTATTGGAGTAATTTTCCACTGTGTACGTGGACCACTTCTACTTTGTGCATTCCTCGGTTGATGGACATTTTCATTGCTTCCAAGTGTTGGCTATGGTAAATATTGTTGGAGTGCAGGATTGCCAGGCTGTGACTTTTCGATTCTCATTTTTTCTCAGGTGATAGGCCCAGCAGTGGGTGTGATTGATTGACTGGTAGCACCGTGTTTCCCTTTTCAAAGCACCTTCTTTGTGTTTTCATTAGTGGCTCTTACCACGTCCCCCTTAGAATCGAGGGTACGCATTTCTCCACAATCGCTTCAGCATATATTGTTTGCAGCATTTATGCTAATGGCCCTTCTGGCTGCTGTGAGCTGATAGGTTTTTGTAATTTGGGTTTGCATGTCTTTGAAAATTCGTAAAACTCATCATTTTTCTCCACCGTTTTCTTTTCTGTTAAAAAAAAAGGAAACAATTGGGAGTACAATAGAACTCTTGAAATTGTGTTCTTGGAAGGTTGCCCTCTTTTGAAATTTTTGGTCGATTTTCCACTCCAGAATTTTTTTAGAAAGCAGGTGTCTTTTACCGAACTGCAAGTTTGGTGAATATTTAGTGACCTTTAGCAATGGGTTTAAATCTGCTGTTGTGGGAAGTGGCCTCAAGCAGGCAGCATATCTCCATTCCCATATCTGGGTACTAGGGCAGCAGAGCCTTTCTGGAAGTCGTGTTCCTAGTTTGTAAATTACATTGGAATGTGCATGGAGAAAGCCCCATAAGTATATGTCTCATTATTTCTTCTTGGTTTTAAAACTTTTTTTTTAATTGGGGTAAAGCTTAGAATATTGTTTGTCCTAGGTGTACACCATCTGGTTCGTTTGTACATTATAGATGTCTATTCAAGTACAGATCCTCTTCCCATGTAAAATGTTACTGACGGTTCCGCAGACCTCCCTTGCTATATGGTTGGTCTTTTTGAGATATGGATATAATATGTGTTTGTATACATATAGTAACACTAATCTTAATTTATCCATTCCCCCCACCTTTCCTTTTAGATGAGCATAGTTTGTTTTCTAAGTCTGTGAGTGTCTTTCTCTGTGGAAATATGTTCCTTTGTGTCAGTTATTAGATAACGCCTATAAGTGATATCATAGAATATAGGTCTTTTGCTTTCCGACTTACCTCATGTTTCGTGATTATCTCCAGACTCATTTGTGGTGCCTCAGAGAGCAGTGGTTCATTGTTTTCCATGGCTATTATTCCATTGTGTACATGGACCACTTCTTCTTTATCCATTCACCTGTTGTTGGACATTTTGATTGCTCCACTGTCTTGGCTATTGTGAATAAGGCTGCACTGCAGCTTTTGCGGCCTGTGTCTTCTCGATTCTTGTCTTCTCAGGTGAGAGGTCCAATGGTGCGCCTGCTGCATTGAATGGTGCCTGCAGTTTTACTTTTAAACACAGCTCCTTTCTGTTCTCATTATTGGCTGTTACCCCTTCACGTCTCACCAGCAGGTAGAGGGTACACAGTTCCCTAAAACCCCTTCAGCATTTATTGTTTGTAGACTTTTTGCTCATGTTCAGGCGACTGGTGTAAGTTGAAACTTTTTGTAGATTAGATTGCATGGGTCTAACACTCCCTGAGGTTGAGCTTTTATCCATTTTCCTTTTTTTTTAAAAGAGCGTGAGTAAAACTTAACTCTTCATACTCTCTTCTTGAAACATTTGCCTGTTTTGAATTGTTTTGTCCATTCCCTCCTTCAGCACAATTTTTTAGGGCAGGTGTCCTTTACAGCCCTGAGTCCTTGGGAATGTTACGTGACCATTAGCTGTGAGTTTAAAGCTGTTCTTGCAGGAAACGGCCACAAGGTGGCAGCATTTCCCCTTTACCATATTTGGTTACTAGGGAAACAGAGCCTTAATGGAAGTGGTGTTGTAGGTTGTAAATTAGAATGGAATGTGCCAGGGAAAAGCCCTTTAAGTTTATGTCTCATTACTTCTTGTTCATATTTGTAGTTTACTTTTTATTTTTTATCCCAGTAAATATGATTACAATGGTTTGTTTGTTCTAGGTGTGCAAGATGTGGTTCTTTCACACATATACATGTATCTATTGTTCCTCGCATCCTTTTCCCATGTAGGTTATGACACAATGTTGAGTAGTCTTCTCCTGGTCTTCCGTACGTCTTTGGTGGTTATATATTTCACATGGTTTGTATATCTCTGTTAACCCCAATGTGGCAATGTATCCAATCCTCATCCCTTTCTATTTGGTGAACCATAAGTTTTTTAATGAATCTGTGATTGCCTTTCTCTGTGGAAATATCTTCATTGGTATCAATTTTTAAGTAACTCTTAAAAGTGATATGATAGGATATGTGTCTTTTGCTTTCTCACTTACTACACGTGGCGTGATTACGTCTAGACTCATCTATGGTGCTGCAAACGGCATTGTTTCATTTTTTTCACTAGCGAATATTCCATCTGTACATGGAGGAGTTCTTCTTTGTCCATCCATCTGTTGGTGGACTTTTTGGTTACTTCCATATCTTGGCTATTGTAATACTGTGCAGTGCAGATTTGCCTGCCTGTGTCTTTCCAATTCTCTCTTCTTAGGTTTTACGTCGAGGAGTGGGCCTGCTGGATCATATAGTAGCTCAATGTTTACCTTTTTAAGGCACCTCCATTCTGTTCTCATTCGTGGCCCTTTCCAAGTTACGTCCCCTTTGAAGTTGAGGGTATGCATTTCTCCACAACACTTTCAGCATTTATTGTTTGTAGTTTTCTTGCTGATGGTTATTCTGACAAGTGTGAGCTGATACCTCTCTGTGGTTGAATTCGAATGTGCCACATAATCTGTTGAAATTGAGCTTTAAGGCATGTCCTTTGCTATTTTTCAAGCTGTGATTACCCCTTAGTTCTTCAAAGTGTTCTCTTTAAGTATGTGTCACATTTTGAAATGTTTTGGCCTTTACCTCCCTCAAGACATTTTGAGGGCCTGTTTCATTTACAGTTCTGCAGTACTTGTTCCTATGAAGTGACCATTAGCACAGGCTTTAAAGCTGCTTTTGCAGGTAACTGCCAGAGGGCGGCAGCCTTTCTATGTCCCCCACCCTGGTAACTAGGGAAAAGCCCTTGCGGCCTGTGGTGTTTCTCGGTTATAAATTAGAGTGGAGTGTGCCCGGACAAACCCACACAAGCTGATGTCTCCTTACTTTTGTTGGATTTTTACATTTAATTTTTATTTTTTATTGGAGTAATTTTCCACTGTGTACGTGGACCACTTCTACTTTGTGCATTCCTCGGTTGATGGACATTTTCATTGCTTCCAAGTGTTGGCTATGGTAAATATTGTTGGAGTGCAGGATTGCCAGGCTGTGACTTTTCGATTCTCATTTTTTCTCAGGTGATAGGCCCAGCAGTGGGTGTGATTGATTGACTGGTAGCACCGTGTTTCCCTTTTCAAAGCACCTTCTTTGTGTTTTCATTAGTGGCTCTTACCACGTCCCCCTTAGAATCGAGGGTACGCATTTCTCCACAATCGCTTCAGCATATATTGTTTGCAGCATTTATGCTAATGGCCCTTCTGGCTGCTGTGAGCTGATAGGTTTTTGTAATTTGGGTTTGCATGTCTTTGAAAATTCGTAAAACTCATCATTTTTCTCCACCGTTTTCTTTTCTGTTAAAAAAAAAGGAAACAATTGGGAGTACAATAGAACTCTTGAAATTGTGTTCTTGGAAGGTTGCCCTCTTTTGAAATTTTTGGTCGATTTTCCACTCCAGAATTTTTTTAGAAAGCAGGTGTCTTTTACCGAACTGCAAGTTTGGTGAATATTTAGTGACCTTTAGCAATGGGTTTAAATCTGCTGTTGTGGGAAGTGGCCTCAAGCAGGCAGCATATCTCCATTCCCATATCTGGGTACTAGGGCAGCAGAGCCTTTCTGGAAGTCGTGTTCCTAGTTTGTAAATTACATTGGAATGTGCATGGAGAAAGCCCCATAAGTATATGTCTCATTATTTCTTCTTGGTTTTAAAATTTTTTTTTAATTGGGGTAAAGCTTAGAATATTGTTTGTCCTAGGTGTACACCATCTGGTTCGTTTGTACATTATAGATGTCTATTCAAGTACAGATCCTCTTCCCATGTAAAATGTTACTGACGGTTCCGCAGACCTCCCTTGCTATATGGTTGGTCTTTTTGAGATATGGATATAATATGTGTTTGTATACATATAGTAACACTAATCTTAATTTATCCATTCCCCCCACCTTTCCTTTTAGATGAGCATAGTTTGTTTTCTAAGTCTGTGAGTGTCTTTCTCTGTGGAAATATGTTCCTTTGTGTCAGTTATTAGATAACGCCTATAAGTGATATCATAGAATATAGGTCTTTTGCTTTCCGACTTACCTCATGTTTCGTGATTATCTCCAGACTCATTTGTGGTGCCTCAGAGAGCAGTGGTTCATTGTTTTCCATGGCTATTATTCCATTGTGTACATGGACCACTTCTTCTTTATCCATTCACCTGTTGTTGGACATTTTGATTGCTCCACTGTCTTGGCTATTGTGAATAAGGCTGCACTGCAGCTTTTGCGGCCTGTGTCTTCTCGATTCTTGTCTTCTCAGGTGAGAGGTCCAATGGTGCGCCTGCTGCATTGAATGGTGCCTGCAGTTTTACTTTTAAACACAGCTCCTTTCTGTTCTCATTATTGGCTGTTACCCCTTCACGTCTCACCAGCAGGTAGAGGGTACACAGTTCCCTAAAACCCCTTCAGCATTTATTGTTTGTAGACTTTTTGCTCATGTTCAGGCGACTGGTGTAAGTTGAAACTTTTTGTAGATTAGATTGCATGGGTCTAACACTCCCTGAGGTTGAGCTTTTATCCATTTTCCTTTTTTTTTAAAAGAGCGTGAGTAAAACTTAACTCTTCATACTCTCTTCTTGAAACATTTGCCTGTTTTGAATTGTTTTGTCCATTCCCTCCTTCAGCACAATTTTTTAGGGCAGGTGTCCTTTACAGCCCTGAGTCCTTGGGAATGTTACGTGACCATTAGCTGTGAGTTTAAAGCTGTTCTTGCAGGAAACGGCCACAAGGTGGCAGCATTTCCCCTTTACCATATTTGGTTACTAGGGAAACAGAGCCTTAATGGAAGTGGTGTTGTAGGTTGTAAATTAGAATGGAATGTGCCAGGGAAAAGCCCTTTAAGTTTATGTCTCATTACTTCTTGTTCATATTTGTAGTTTACTTTTTATTTTTTATCCCAGTAAATATGATTACAATGGTTTGTTTGTTCTAGGTGTGCAAGATGTGGTTCTTTCACACATATACATGTATCTATTGTTCCTCGCATCCTTTTCCCATGTAGGTTATGACACAATGTTGAGTAGTCTTCTCCTGGTCTTCCGTACGTCTTTGGTGGTTATATATTTCACATGGTTTGTATATCTCTGTTAACCCCAATGTGGCAATGTATCCAATCCTCATCCCTTTCTATTTGGTGAACCATAAGTTTTTTAATGAATCTGTGATTGCCTTTCTCTGTGGAAATATCTTCATTGGTATCAATTTTTAAGTAACTCTTACAAGTGATATGATAGGATATGTGTCTTTTGCTTTCTCACTTACTACACGTGGCGTGATTACGTCTAGACTCATCTATGGTGCTGCAAACGGCATTGTTTCATTTTTTTCACTAGCGAATATTCCATCTGTACATGGAGGAGTTCTTCTTTGTCCATCCATCTGTTGGTGGACTTTTTGGTTACTTCCATATCTTGGCTATTGTAATACTGTGCAGTGCAGATTTGCCTGCCTGTGTCTTTCCAATTCTCTCTTCTTAGGTTTTACGTCGAGGAGTGGGCCTGCTGGATCATATAGTAGCTCAATGTTTACCTTTTTAAGGCACCTCCATTCTGTTCTCATTCGTGGCCCTTTCCAAGTTACGTCCCCTTTGAAGTTGAGGGTATGCATTTCTCCACAACACTTTCAGCATTTATTGTTTGTAGTTTTCTTGCTGATGGTTATTCTGACAAGTGTGAGCTGATACCTCTCTGTGGTTGAATTCGAATGTGCCACATAATCTGTTGAAATTGAGCTTTAAGGCATGTCCTTTGCTATTTTTCAAGCTGTGATTACCCCTTAGTTCTTCAAAGTGTTCTCTTTAAGTATGTGTCACATTTTGAAATGTTTTGGCCTTTACCTCCCTCAAGACATTTTGAGGGCCTGTTTCATTTACAGTTCTGCAGTACTTGTTCCTATGAAGTGACCATTAGCACAGGCTTTAAAGCTGCTTTTGCAGGTAACTGCCAGAGGGCGGCAGCCTTTCTATGTCCCCCACCCTGGTAACTAGGGAAAAGCCCTTGCGGCCTGTGGTGTTTCTCGGTTATAAATTAGAGTGGAGTGTGCCCGGACAAACCCACACAAGCTGATGTCTCCTTACTTTTGTTGGATTTTTACATTTAATTTTTATTTTTTATTGGAGTAATTTTCCACTGTGTACGTGGACCACTTCTACTTTGTGCATTCCTCGGTTGATGGACATTTTCATTGCTTCCAAGTGTTGGCTATGGTAAATATTGTTGGAGTGCAGGATTGCCAGGCTGTGACTTTTCGATTCTCATTTTTTCTCAGGTGATAGGCCCAGCAGTGGGTGTGATTGATTGACTGGTAGCACCGTGTTTCCCTTTTCAAAGCACCTTCTTTGTGTTTTCATTAGTGGCTCTTACCACGTCCCCCTTAGAATCGAGGGTACGCATTTCTCCACAATCGCTTCAGCATATATTGTTTGCAGCATTTATGCTAATGGCCCTTCTGGCTGCTGTGAGCTGATAGGTTTTTGTAATTTGGGTTTGCATGTCTTTGAAAATTCGTAAAACTCATCATTTTTCTCCACCGTTTTCTTTTCTGTTAAAAAAAAAGGAAACAATTGGGAGTACAATAGAACTCTTGAAATTGTGTTCTTGGAAGGTTGCCCTCTTTTGAAATTTTTGGTCGATTTTCCACTCCAGAATTTTTTTAGAAAGCAGGTGTCTTTTACCGAACTGCAAGTTTGGTGAATATTTAGTGACCTTTAGCAATGGGTTTAAATCTGCTGTTGTGGGAAGTGGCCTCAAGCAGGCAGCATATCTCCATTCCCATATCTGGGTACTAGGGCAGCAGAGCCTTTCTGGAAGTCGTGTTCCTAGTTTGTAAATTACATTGGAATGTGCATGGAGAAAGCCCCATAAGTATATGTCTCATTATTTCTTCTTGGTTTTAAAACTTTTTTTTTAATTGGGGTAAAGCTTAGAATATTGTTTGTCCTAGGTGTACACCATCTGGTTCGTTTGTACATTATAGATGTCTATTCAAGTACAGATCCTCTTCCCATGTAAAATGTTACTGACGGTTCCGCAGACCTCCCTTGCTATATGGTTGGTCTTTTTGAGATATGGATATAATATGTGTTTGTATACATATAGTAACACTAATCTTAATTTATCCATTCCCCCCACCTTTCCTTTTAGATGAGCATAGTTTGTTTTCTAAGTCTGTGAGTGTCTTTCTCTGTGGAAATATGTTCCTTTGTGTCAGTTATTAGATAACGCCTATAAGTGATATCATAGAATATAGGTCTTTTGCTTTCCGACTTACCTCATGTTTCGTGATTATCTCCAGACTCATTTGTGGTGCCTCAGAGAGCAGTGGTTCATTGTTTTCCATGGCTATTATTCCATTGTGTACATGGACCACTTCTTCTTTATCCATTCACCTGTTGTTGGACATTTTGATTGCTCCACTGTCTTGGCTATTGTGAATAAGGCTGCACTGCAGCTTTTGCGGCCTGTGTCTTCTCGATTCTTGTCTTCTCAGGTGAGAGGTCCAATGGTGCGCCTGCTGCATTGAATGGTGCCTGCAGTTTTACTTTTAAACACAGCTCCTTTCTGTTCTCATTATTGGCTGTTACCCCTTCACGTCTCACCAGCAGGTAGAGGGTACACAGTTCCCTAAAACCCCTTCAGCATTTATTGTTTGTAGACTTTTTGCTCATGTTCAGGCGACTGGTGTAAGTTGAAACTTTTTGTAGATTAGATTGCATGGGTCTAACACTCCCTGAGGTTGAGCTTTTATCCATTTTCCTTTTTTTTTAAAAGAGCGTGAGTAAAACTTAACTCTTCATACTCTCTTCTTGAAACATTTGCCTGTTTTGAATTGTTTTGTCCATTCCCTCCTTCAGCACAATTTTTTAGGGCAGGTGTCCTTTACAGCCCTGAGTCCTTGGGAATGTTACGTGACCATTAGCTGTGAGTTTAAAGCTGTTCTTGCAGGAAACGGCCACAAGGTGGCAGCATTTCCCCTTTACCATATTTGGTTACTAGGGAAACAGAGCCTTAATGGAAGTGGTGTTGTAGGTTGTAAATTAGAATGGAATGTGCCAGGGAAAAGCCCTTTAAGTTTATGTCTCATTACTTCTTGTTCATATTTGTAGTTTACTTTTTATTTTTTATCCCAGTAAATATGATTACAATGGTTTGTTTGTTCTAGGTGTGCAAGATGTGGTTCTTTCACACATATACATGTATCTATTGTTCCTCGCATCCTTTTCCCATGTAGGTTATGACACAATGTTGAGTAGTCTTCTCCTGGTCTTCCGTACGTCTTTGGTGGTTATATATTTCACATGGTTTGTATATCTCTGTTAACCCCAATGTGGCAATGTATCCAATCCTCATCCCTTTCTATTTGGTGAACCATAAGTTTTTTAATGAATCTGTGATTGCCTTTCTCTGTGGAAATATCTTCATTGGTATCAATTTTTAAGTAACTCTTAAAAGTGATATGATAGGATATGTGTCTTTTGCTTTCTCACTTACTACACGTGGCGTGATTACGTCTAGACTCATCTATGGTGCTGCAAACGGCATTGTTTCATTTTTTTCACTAGCGAATATTCCATCTGTACATGGAGGAGTTCTTCTTTGTCCATCCATCTGTTGGTGGACTTTTTGGTTACTTCCATATCTTGGCTATTGTAATACTGTGCAGTGCAGATTTGCCTGCCTGTGTCTTTCCAATTCTCTCTTCTTAGGTTTTACGTCGAGGAGTGGGCCTGCTGGATCATATAGTAGCTCAATGTTTACCTTTTTAAGGCACCTCCATTCTGTTCTCATTCGTGGCCCTTTCCAAGTTACGTCCCCTTTGAAGTTGAGGGTATGCATTTCTCCACAACACTTTCAGCATTTATTGTTTGTAGTTTTCTTGCTGATGGTTATTCTGACAAGTGTGAGCTGATACCTCTCTGTGGTTGAATTCGAATGTGCCACATAATCTGTTGAAATTGAGCTTTAAGGCATGTCCTTTGCTATTTTTCAAGCTGTGATTACCCCTTAGTTCTTCAAAGTGTTCTCTTTAAGTATGTGTCACATTTTGAAATGTTTTGGCCTTTACCTCCCTCAAGACATTTTGAGGGCCTGTTTCATTTACAGTTCTGCAGTACTTGTTCCTATGAAGTGACCATTAGCACAGGCTTTAAAGCTGCTTTTGCAGGTAACTGCCAGAGGGCGGCAGCCTTTCTATGTCCCCCACCCTGGTAACTAGGGAAAAGCCCTTGCGGCCTGTGGTGTTTCTCGGTTATAAATTAGAGTGGAGTGTGCCCGGACAAACCCACACAAGCTGATGTCTCCTTACTTTTGTTGGATTTTTACATTTAATTTTTATTTTTTATTGGAGTAATTTTCCACTGTGTACGTGGACCACTTCTACTTTGTGCATTCCTCGGTTGATGGACATTTTCATTGCTTCCAAGTGTTGGCTATGGTAAATATTGTTGGAGTGCAGGATTGCCAGGCTGTGACTTTTCGATTCTCATTTTTTCTCAGGTGATAGGCCCAGCAGTGGGTGTGATTGATTGACTGGTAGCACCGTGTTTCCCTTTTCAAAGCACCTTCTTTGTGTTTTCATTAGTGGCTCTTACCACGTCCCCCTTAGAATCGAGGGTACGCATTTCTCCACAATCGCTTCAGCATATATTGTTTGCAGCATTTATGCTAATGGCCCTTCTGGCTGCTGTGAGCTGATAGGTTTTTGTAATTTGGGTTTGCATGTCTTTGAAAATTCGTAAAACTCATCATTTTTCTCCACCGTTTTCTTTTCTGTTAAAAAAAAAGGAAACAATTGGGAGTACAATAGAACTCTTGAAATTGTGTTCTTGGAAGGTTGCCCTCTTTTGAAATTTTTGGTCGATTTTCCACTCCAGAATTTTTTTAGAAAGCAGGTGTCTTTTACCGAACTGCAAGTTTGGTGAATATTTAGTGACCTTTAGCAATGGGTTTAAATCTGCTGTTGTGGGAAGTGGCCTCAAGCAGGCAGCATATCTCCATTCCCATATCTGGGTACTAGGGCAGCAGAGCCTTTCTGGAAGTCGTGTTCCTAGTTTGTAAATTACATTGGAATGTGCATGGAGAAAGCCCCATAAGTATATGTCTCATTATTTCTTCTTGGTTTTAAAATTTTTTTTTAATTGGGGTAAAGCTTAGAATATTGTTTGTCCTAGGTGTACACCATCTGGTTCGTTTGTACATTATAGATGTCTATTCAAGTACAGATCCTCTTCCCATGTAAAATGTTACTGACGGTTCCGCAGACCTCCCTTGCTATATGGTTGGTCTTTTTGAGATATGGATATAATATGTGTTTGTATACATATAGTAACACTAATCTTAATTTATCCATTCCCCCCACCTTTCCTTTTAGATGAGCATAGTTTGTTTTCTAAGTCTGTGAGTGTCTTTCTCTGTGGAAATATGTTCCTTTGTGTCAGTTATTAGATAACGCCTATAAGTGATATCATAGAATATAGGTCTTTTGCTTTCCGACTTACCTCATGTTTCGTGATTATCTCCAGACTCATTTGTGGTGCCTCAGAGAGCAGTGGTTCATTGTTTTCCATGGCTATTATTCCATTGTGTACATGGACCACTTCTTCTTTATCCATTCACCTGTTGTTGGACATTTTGATTGCTCCACTGTCTTGGCTATTGTGAATAAGGCTGCACTGCAGCTTTTGCGGCCTGTGTCTTCTCGATTCTTGTCTTCTCAGGTGAGAGGTCCAATGGTGCGCCTGCTGCATTGAATGGTGCCTGCAGTTTTACTTTTAAACACAGCTCCTTTCTGTTCTCATTATTGGCTGTTACCCCTTCACGTCTCACCAGCAGGTAGAGGGTACACAGTTCCCTAAAACCCCTTCAGCATTTATTGTTTGTAGACTTTTTGCTCATGTTCAGGCGACTGGTGTAAGTTGAAACTTTTTGTAGATTAGATTGCATGGGTCTAACACTCCCTGAGGTTGAGCTTTTATCCATTTTCCTTTTTTTTTAAAAGAGCGTGAGTAAAACTTAACTCTTCATACTCTCTTCTTGAAACATTTGCCTGTTTTGAATTGTTTTGTCCATTCCCTCCTTCAGCACAATTTTTTAGGGCAGGTGTCCTTTACAGCCCTGAGTCCTTGGGAATGTTACGTGACCATTAGCTGTGAGTTTAAAGCTGTTCTTGCAGGAAACGGCCACAAGGTGGCAGCATTTCCCCTTTACCATATTTGGTTACTAGGGAAACAGAGCCTTAATGGAAGTGGTGTTGTAGGTTGTAAATTAGAATGGAATGTGCCAGGGAAAAGCCCTTTAAGTTTATGTCTCATTACTTCTTGTTCATATTTGTAGTTTACTTTTTATTTTTTATCCCAGTAAATATGATTACAATGGTTTGTTTGTTCTAGGTGTGCAAGATGTGGTTCTTTCACACATATACATGTATCTATTGTTCCTCGCATCCTTTTCCCATGTAGGTTATGACACAATGTTGAGTAGTCTTCTCCTGGTCTTCCGTACGTCTTTGGTGGTTATATATTTCACATGGTTTGTATATCTCTGTTAACCCCAATGTGGCAATGTATCCAATCCTCATCCCTTTCTATTTGGTGAACCATAAGTTTTTTAATGAATCTGTGATTGCCTTTCTCTGTGGAAATATCTTCATTGGTATCAATTTTTAAGTAACTCTTAAAAGTGATATGATAGGATATGTGTCTTTTGCTTTCTCACTTACTACACGTGGCGTGATTACGTCTAGACTCATCTATGGTGCTGCAAACGGCATTGTTTCATTTTTTTCACTAGCGAATATTCCATCTGTACATGGAGGAGTTCTTCTTTGTCCATCCATCTGTTGGTGGACTTTTTGGTTACTTCCATATCTTGGCTATTGTAATACTGTGCAGTGCAGATTTGCCTGCCTGTGTCTTTCCAATTCTCTCTTCTTAGGTTTTACGTCGAGGAGTGGGCCTGCTGGATCATATAGTAGCTCAATGTTTACCTTTTTAAGGCACCTCCATTCTGTTCTCATTCGTGGCCCTTTCCAAGTTACGTCCCCTTTGAAGTTGAGGGTATGCATTTCTCCACAACACTTTCAGCATTTATTGTTTGTAGTTTTCTTGCTGATGGTTATTCTGACAAGTGTGAGCTGATACCTCTCTGTGGTTGAATTCGAATGTGCCACATAATCTGTTGAAATTGAGCTTTAAGGCATGTCCTTTGCTATTTTTCAAGCTGTGATTACCCCTTAGTTCTTCAAAGTGTTCTCTTTAAGTATGTGTCACATTTTGAAATGTTTTGGCCTTTACCTCCCTCAAGACATTTTGAGGGCCTGTTTCATTTACAGTTCTGCAGTACTTGTTCCTATGAAGTGACCATTAGCACAGGCTTTAAAGCTGCTTTTGCAGGTAACTGCCAGAGGGCGGCAGCCTTTCTATGTCCCCCACCCTGGTAACTAGGGAAAAGCCCTTGCGGCCTGTGGTGTTTCTCGGTTATAAATTAGAGTGGAGTGTGCCCGGACAAACCCACACAAGCTGATGTCTCCTTACTTTTGTTGGATTTTTACATTTAATTTTTATTTTTTATTGGAGTAATTTTCCACTGTGTACGTGGACCACTTCTACTTTGTGCATTCCTCGGTTGATGGACATTTTCATTGCTTCCAAGTGTTGGCTATGGTAAATATTGTTGGAGTGCAGGATTGCCAGGCTGTGACTTTTCGATTCTCATTTTTTCTCAGGTGATAGGCCCAGCAGTGGGTGTGATTGATTGACTGGTAGCACCGTGTTTCCCTTTTCAAAGCACCTTCTTTGTGTTTTCATTAGTGGCTCTTACCACGTCCCCCTTAGAATCGAGGGTACGCATTTCTCCACAATCGCTTCAGCATATATTGTTTGCAGCATTTATGCTAATGGCCCTTCTGGCTGCTGTGAGCTGATAGGTTTTTGTAATTTGGGTTTGCATGTCTTTGAAAATTCGTAAAACTCATCATTTTTCTCCACCGTTTTCTTTTCTGTTAAAAAAAAAGGAAACAATTGGGAGTACAATAGAACTCTTGAAATTGTGTTCTTGGAAGGTTGCCCTCTTTTGAAATTTTTGGTCGATTTTCCACTCCAGAATTTTTTTAGAAAGCAGGTGTCTTTTACCGAACTGCAAGTTTGGTGAATATTTAGTGACCTTTAGCAATGGGTTTAAATCTGCTGTTGTGGGAAGTGGCCTCAAGCAGGCAGCATATCTCCATTCCCATATCTGGGTACTAGGGCAGCAGAGCCTTTCTGGAAGTCGTGTTCCTAGTTTGTAAATTACATTGGAATGTGCATGGAGAAAGCCCCATAAGTATATGTCTCATTATTTCTTCTTGGTTTTAAAATTTTTTTTTAATTGGGGTAAAGCTTAGAATATTGTTTGTCCTAGGTGTACACCATCTGGTTCGTTTGTACATTATAGATGTCTATTCAAGTACAGATCCTCTTCCCATGTAAAATGTTACTGACGGTTCCGCAGACCTCCCTTGCTATATGGTTGGTCTTTTTGAGATATGGATATAATATGTGTTTGTATACATATAGTAACACTAATCTTAATTTATCCATTCCCCCCACCTTTCCTTTTAGATGAGCATAGTTTGTTTTCTAAGTCTGTGAGTGTCTTTCTCTGTGGAAATATGTTCCTTTGTGTCAGTTATTAGATAACGCCTATAAGTGATATCATAGAATATAGGTCTTTTGCTTTCCGACTTACCTCATGTTTCGTGATTATCTCCAGACTCATTTGTGGTGCCTCAGAGAGCAGTGGTTCATTGTTTTCCATGGCTATTATTCCATTGTGTACATGGACCACTTCTTCTTTATCCATTCACCTGTTGTTGGACATTTTGATTGCTCCACTGTCTTGGCTATTGTGAATAAGGCTGCACTGCAGCTTTTGCGGCCTGTGTCTTCTCGATTCTTGTCTTCTCAGGTGAGAGGTCCAATGGTGCGCCTGCTGCATTGAATGGTGCCTGCAGTTTTACTTTTAAACACAGCTCCTTTCTGTTCTCATTATTGGCTGTTACCCCTTCACGTCTCACCAGCAGGTAGAGGGTACACAGTTCCCTAAAACCCCTTCAGCATTTATTGTTTGTAGACTTTTTGCTCATGTTCAGGCGACTGGTGTAAGTTGAAACTTTTTGTAGATTAGATTGCATGGGTCTAACACTCCCTGAGGTTGAGCTTTTATCCATTTTCCTTTTTTTTTAAAAGAGCGTGAGTAAAACTTAACTCTTCATACTCTCTTCTTGAAACATTTGCCTGTTTTGAATTGTTTTGTCCATTCCCTCCTTCAGCACAATTTTTTAGGGCAGGTGTCCTTTACAGCCCTGAGTCCTTGGGAATGTTACGTGACCATTAGCTGTGAGTTTAAAGCTGTTCTTGCAGGAAACGGCCACAAGGTGGCAGCATTTCCCCTTTACCATATTTGGTTACTAGGGAAACAGAGCCTTAATGGAAGTGGTGTTGTAGGTTGTAAATTAGAATGGAATGTGCCAGGGAAAAGCCCTTTAAGTTTATGTCTCATTACTTCTTGTTCATATTTGTAGTTTACTTTTTATTTTTTATCCCAGTAAATATGATTACAATGGTTTGTTTGTTCTAGGTGTGCAAGATGTGGTTCTTTCACACATATACATGTATCTATTGTTCCTCGCATCCTTTTCCCATGTAGGTTATGACACAATGTTGAGTAGTCTTCTCCTGGTCTTCCGTACGTCTTTGGTGGTTATATATTTCACATGGTTTGTATATCTCTGTTAACCCCAATGTGGCAATGTATCCAATCCTCATCCCTTTCTATTTGGTGAACCATAAGTTTTTTAATGAATCTGTGATTGCCTTTCTCTGTGGAAATATCTTCATTGGTATCAATTTTTAAGTAACTCTTAAAAGTGATATGATAGGATATGTGTCTTTTGCTTTCTCACTTACTACACGTGGCGTGATTACGTCTAGACTCATCTATGGTGCTGCAAACGGCATTGTTTCATTTTTTTCACTAGCGAATATTCCATCTGTACATGGAGGAGTTCTTCTTTGTCCATCCATCTGTTGGTGGACTTTTTGGTTACTTCCATATCTTGGCTATTGTAATACTGTGCAGTGCAGATTTGCCTGCCTGTGTCTTTCCAATTCTCTCTTCTTAGGTTTTACGTCGAGGAGTGGGCCTGCTGGATCATATAGTAGCTCAATGTTTACCTTTTTAAGGCACCTCCATTCTGTTCTCATTCGTGGCCCTTTCCAAGTTACGTCCCCTTTGAAGTTGAGGGTATGCATTTCTCCACAACACTTTCAGCATTTATTGTTTGTAGTTTTCTTGCTGATGGTTATTCTGACAAGTGTGAGCTGATACCTCTCTGTGGTTGAATTCGAATGTGCCACATAATCTGTTGAAATTGAGCTTTAAGGCATGTCCTTTGCTATTTTTCAAGCTGTGATTACCCCTTAGTTCTTCAAAGTGTTCTCTTTAAGTATGTGTCACATTTTGAAATGTTTTGGCCTTTACCTCCCTCAAGACATTTTGAGGGCCTGTTTCATTTACAGTTCTGCAGTACTTGTTCCTATGAAGTGACCATTAGCACAGGCTTTAAAGCTGCTTTTGCAGGTAACTGCCAGAGGGCGGCAGCCTTTCTATGTCCCCCACCCTGGTAACTAGGGAAAAGCCCTTGCGGCCTGTGGTGTTTCTCGGTTATAAATTAGAGTGGAGTGTGCCCGGACAAACCCACACAAGCTGATGTCTCCTTACTTTTGTTGGATTTTTACATTTAATTTTTATTTTTTATTGGAGTAATTTTCCACTGTGTACGTGGACCACTTCTACTTTGTGCATTCCTCGGTTGATGGACATTTTCATTGCTTCCAAGTGTTGGCTATGGTAAATATTGTTGGAGTGCAGGATTGCCAGGCTGTGACTTTTCGATTCTCATTTTTTCTCAGGTGATAGGCCCAGCAGTGGGTGTGATTGATTGACTGGTAGCACCGTGTTTCCCTTTTCAAAGCACCTTCTTTGTGTTTTCATTAGTGGCTCTTACCACGTCCCCCTTAGAATCGAGGGTACGCATTTCTCCACAATCGCTTCAGCATATATTGTTTGCAGCATTTATGCTAATGGCCCTTCTGGCTGCTGTGAGCTGATAGGTTTTTGTAATTTGGGTTTGCATGTCTTTGAAAATTCGTAAAACTCATCATTTTTCTCCACCGTTTTCTTTTCTGTTAAAAAAAAAGGAAACAATTGGGAGTACAATAGAACTCTTGAAATTGTGTTCTTGGAAGGTTGCCCTCTTTTGAAATTTTTGGTCGATTTTCCACTCCAGAATTTTTTTAGAAAGCAGGTGTCTTTTACCGAACTGCAAGTTTGGTGAATATTTAGTGACCTTTAGCAATGGGTTTAAATCTGCTGTTGTGGGAAGTGGCCTCAAGCAGGCAGCATATCTCCATTCCCATATCTGGGTACTAGGGCAGCAGAGCCTTTCTGGAAGTCGTGTTCCTAGTTTGTAAATTACATTGGAATGTGCATGGAGAAAGCCCCATAAGTATATGTCTCATTATTTCTTCTTGGTTTTAAAATTTTTTTTTAATTGGGGTAAAGCTTAGAATATTGTTTGTCCTAGGTGTACACCATCTGGTTCGTTTGTACATTATAGATGTCTATTCAAGTACAGATCCTCTTCCCATGTAAAATGTTACTGACGGTTCCGCAGACCTCCCTTGCTATATGGTTGGTCTTTTTGAGATATGGATATAATATGTGTTTGTATACATATAGTAACACTAATCTTAATTTATCCATTCCCCCCACCTTTCCTTTTAGATGAGCATAGTTTGTTTTCTAAGTCTGTGAGTGTCTTTCTCTGTGGAAATATGTTCCTTTGTGTCAGTTATTAGATAACGCCTATAAGTGATATCATAGAATATAGGTCTTTTGCTTTCCGACTTACCTCATGTTTCGTGATTATCTCCAGACTCATTTGTGGTGCCTCAGAGAGCAGTGGTTCATTGTTTTCCATGGCTATTATTCCATTGTGTACATGGACCACTTCTTCTTTATCCATTCACCTGTTGTTGGACATTTTGATTGCTCCACTGTCTTGGCTATTGTGAATAAGGCTGCACTGCAGCTTTTGCGGCCTGTGTCTTCTCGATTCTTGTCTTCTCAGGTGAGAGGTCCAATGGTGCGCCTGCTGCATTGAATGGTGCCTGCAGTTTTACTTTTAAACACAGCTCCTTTCTGTTCTCATTATTGGCTGTTACCCCTTCACGTCTCACCAGCAGGTAGAGGGTACACAGTTCCCTAAAACCCCTTCAGCATTTATTGTTTGTAGACTTTTTGCTCATGTTCAGTCGACTGGTGTAAGTTGAAACTTTTTGTAGATTAGATTGCATGGGTCTAACACTCCCTGAGGTTGAGCTTTTATCCATTTTCCTTTTTTTTTAAAAGAGCGTGAGTAAAACTTAACTCTTCATACTCTCTTCTTGAAACATTTGCCTGTTTTGAATTGTTTTGTCCATTCCCTCCTTCAGCACAATTTTTTAGGGCAGGTGTCCTTTACAGCCCTGAGTCCTTGGGAATGTTACGTGACCATTAGCTGTGAGTTTAAAGCTGTTCTTGCAGGAAACGGCCACAAGGTGGCAGCATTTCCCCTTTACCATATTTGGTTACTAGGGAAACAGAGCCTTAATGGAAGTGGTGTTGTAGGTTGTAAATTAGAATGGAATGTGCCAGGGAAAAGCCCTTTAAGTTTATGTCTCATTACTTCTTGTTCATATTTGTAGTTTACTTTTTATTTTTTATCCCAGTAAATATGATTACAATGGTTTGTTTGTTCTAGGTGTGCAAGATGTGGTTCTTTCACACATATACATGTATCTATTGTTCCTCGCATCCTTTTCCCATGTAGGTTATGACACAATGTTGAGTAGTCTTCTCCTGGTCTTCCGTACGTCTTTGGTGGTTATATATTTCACATGGTTTGTATATCTCTGTTAACCCCAATGTGGCAATGTATCCAATCCTCATCCCTTTCTATTTGGTGAACCATAAGTTTTTTAATGAATCTGTGATTGCCTTTCTCTGTGGAAATATCTTCATTGGTATCAATTTTTAAGTAACTCTTAAAAGTGATATGATAGGATATGTGTCTTTTGCTTTCTCACTTACTACACGTGGCGTGATTACGTCTAGACTCATCTATGGTGCTGCAAACGGCATTGTTTCATTTTTTTCACTAGCGAATATTCCATCTGTACATGGAGGAGTTCTTCTTTGTCCATCCATCTGTTGGTGGACTTTTTGGTTACTTCCATATCTTGGCTATTGTAATACTGTGCAGTGCAGATTTGCCTGCCTGTGTCTTTCCAATTCTCTCTTCTTAGGTTTTACGTCGAGGAGTGGGCCTGCTGGATCATATAGTAGCTCAATGTTTACCTTTTTAAGGCACCTCCATTCTGTTCTCATTCGTGGCCCTTTCCAAGTTACGTCCCCTTTGAAGTTGAGGGTATGCATTTCTCCACAACACTTTCAGCATTTATTGTTTGTAGTTTTCTTGCTGATGGTTATTCTGACAAGTGTGAGCTGATACCTCTCTGTGGTTGAATTCGAATGTGCCACATAATCTGTTGAAATTGAGCTTTAAGGCATGTCCTTTGCTATTTTTCAAGCTGTGATTACCCCTTAGTTCTTCAAAGTGTTCTCTTTAAGTATGTGTCACATTTTGAAATGTTTTGGCCTTTACCTCCCTCAAGACATTTTGAGGGCCTGTTTCATTTACAGTTCTGCAGTACTTGTTCCTATGAAGTGACCATTAGCACAGGCTTTAAAGCTGCTTTTGCAGGTAACTGCCAGAGGGCGGCAGCCTTTCTATGTCCCCCACCCTGGTAACTAGGGAAAAGCCCTTGCGGCCTGTGGTGTTTCTCGGTTATAAATTAGAGTGGAGTGTGCCCGGACAAACCCACACAAGCTGATGTCTCCTTACTTTTGTTGGATTTTTACATTTAATTTTTATTTTTTATTGGAGTAATTTTCCACTGTGTACGTGGACCACTTCTACTTTGTGCATTCCTCGGTTGATGGACATTTTCATTGCTTCCAAGTGTTGGCTATGGTAAATATTGTTGGAGTGCAGGATTGCCAGGCTGTGACTTTTCGATTCTCATTTTTTCTCAGGTGATAGGCCCAGCAGTGGGTGTGATTGATTGACTGGTAGCACCGTGTTTCCCTTTTCAAAGCACCTTCTTTGTGTTTTCATTAGTGGCTCTTACCACGTCCCCCTTAGAATCGAGGGTACGCATTTCTCCACAATCGCTTCAGCATATATTGTTTGCAGCATTTATGCTAATGGCCCTTCTGGCTGCTGTGAGCTGATAGGTTTTTGTAATTTGGGTTTGCATGTCTTTGAAAATTCGTAAAACTCATCATTTTTCTCCACCGTTTTCTTTTCTGTTAAAAAAAAAGGAAACAATTGGGAGTACAATAGAACTCTTGAAATTGTGTTCTTGGAAGGTTGCCCTCTTTTGAAATTTTTGGTCGATTTTCCACTCCAGAATTTTTTTAGAAAGCAGGTGTCTTTTACCGAACTGCAAGTTTGGTGAATATTTAGTGACCTTTAGCAATGGGTTTAAATCTGCTGTTGTGGGAAGTGGCCTCAAGCAGGCAGCATATCTCCATTCCCATATCTGGGTACTAGGGCAGCAGAGCCTTTCTGGAAGTCGTGTTCCTAGTTTGTAAATTACATTGGAATGTGCATGGAGAAAGCCCCATAAGTATATGTCTCATTATTTCTTCTTGGTTTTAAAATTTTTTTTTAATTGGGGTAAAGCTTAGAATATTGTTTGTCCTAGGTGTACACCATCTGGTTCGTTTGTACATTATAGATGTCTATTCAAGTACAGATCCTCTTCCCATGTAAAATGTTACTGACGGTTCCGCAGACCTCCCTTGCTATATGGTTGGTCTTTTTGAGATATGGATATAATATGTGTTTGTATACATATAGTAACACTAATCTTAATTTATCCATTCCCCCCACCTTTCCTTTTAGATGAGCATAGTTTGTTTTCTAAGTCTGTGAGTGTCTTTCTCTGTGGAAATATGTTCCTTTGTGTCAGTTATTAGATAACGCCTATAAGTGATATCATAGAATATAGGTCTTTTGCTTTCCGACTTACCTCATGTTTCGTGATTATCTCCAGACTCATTTGTGGTGCCTCAGAGAGCAGTGGTTCATTGTTTTCCATGGCTATTATTCCATTGTGTACATGGACCACTTCTTCTTTATCCATTCACCTGTTGTTGGACATTTTGATTGCTCCACTGTCTTGGCTATTGTGAATAAGGCTGCACTGCAGCTTTTGCGGCCTGTGTCTTCTCGATTCTTGTCTTCTCAGGTGAGAGGTCCAATGGTGCGCCTGCTGCATTGAATGGTGCCTGCAGTTTTACTTTTAAACACAGCTCCTTTCTGTTCTCATTATTGGCTGTTACCCCTTTACGTCTCACCAGCAGGTAGAGGGTACACAGTTCCCTAAAACCCCTTCAGCATTTATTGTTTGTAGACTTTTTGCTCATGTTCAGTCGACTGGTGTAAGTTGAAACTTTTTGTAGATTAGATTGCATGGGTCTAACACTCCCTGAGGTTGAGCTTTTATCCATTTTCCTTTTTTTTTAAAAGAGCGTGAGTAAAACTTGACTCTTCATACTCTCTTCTTGAAACATTTGCCTGTTTTGAATTGTTTTGTCCATTCCCTCCTTCAGCACAATTTTTTAGGGCAGGTGTCCTTTACAGCCCTGAGTCCTTGGGAATGTTACGTGACCATTAGCTGTGAGTTTAAAGCTGTTCTTGCAGGAAACGGCCACAAGGTGGCAGCATTTCCCCTTTACCATATTTGGTTACTAGGGAAACAGAGCCTTAATGGAAGTGGTGTTGTAGGTTGTAAATTAGAATGGAATGTGCCAGGGAAAAGCCCTTTAAGTTTATGTCTCATTACTTCTTGTTCATATTTGTAGTTTACTTTTTATTTTTTATCCCAGTAAATATGATTACAATGGTTTGTTTGTTCTAGGTGTGCAAGATGTGGTTCTTTCACACATATACATGTATCTATTGTTCCTCGCATCCTTTTCCCATGTAGGTTATGACACAATGTTGAGTAGTCTTCTCCTGGTCTTCCGTACGTCTTTGGTGGTTATATATTTCACATGGTTTGTATATCTCTGTTAACCCCAATGTGGCAATGTATCCAATCCTCATCCCTTTCTATTTGGTGAACCATAAGTTTTTTAATGAATCTGTGATTGCCTTTCTCTGTGGAAATATCTTCATTGGTATCAATTTTTAAGTAACTCTTAAAAGTGATATGATAGGATATGTGTCTTTTGCTTTCTCACTTACTACACGTGGCGTGATTACGTCTAGACTCATCTATGGTGCTGCAAACGGCATTGTTTCATTTTTTTCACTAGCGAATATTCCATCTGTACATGGAGGAGTTCTTCTTTGTCCATCCATCTGTTGGTGGACTTTTTGGTTACTTCCATATCTTGGCTATTGTAATACTGTGCAGTGCAGATTTGCCTGCCTGTGTCTTTCCAATTCTCTCTTCTTAGGTTTTACGTCGAGGAGTGGGCCTGCTGGATCATATAGTAGCTCAATGTTTACCTTTTTAAGGCACCTCCATTCTGTTCTCATTCGTGGCCCTTTCCAAGTTACGTCCCCTTTGAAGTTGAGGGTATGCATTTCTCCACAACACTTTCAGCATTTATTGTTTGTAGTTTTCTTGCTGATGGTTATTCTGACAAGTGTGAGCTGATACCTCTCTGTGGTTGAATTCGAATGTGCCACATAATCTGTTGAAATTGAGCTTTAAGGCATGTCCTTTGCTATTTTTCAAGCTGTGATTACCCCTTAGTTCTTC
The DNA here is from genome assembly GCF_965194805.1 of Balaenoptera borealis. Lineage (NCBI taxonomy): Eukaryota > Metazoa > Chordata > Mammalia > Artiodactyla > Balaenopteridae > Balaenoptera > Balaenoptera borealis. The sequence goes on along the minus strand of NW_028123009.1, from coordinate 25,009 downwards.
AAAGTGTTCTCTTTAAGTATGTGTCACATTTTGAAATGTTTTGGCCTTTACCTCCCTCAAGACATTTTGAGGGCCTGTTTCATTTACAGTTCTGCAGTACTTGTTCCTATGAAGTGACCATTAGCACAGGCTTTAAAGCTGCTTTTGCAGGTAACTGCCAGAGGGCGGCAGCCTTTCTATGTCCCCCACCCTGGTAACTAGGGAAAAGCCCTTGCGGCCTGTGGTGTTTCTCGGTTATAAATTAGAGTGGAGTGTGCCCGGACAAACCCACACAAGCTGATGTCTCCTTACTTTTGTTGGATTTTTACATTTAATTTTTATTTTTTATTGGAGTAATTTTCCACTGTGTACGTGGACCACTTCTACTTTGTGCATTCCTCGGTTGATGGACATTTTCATTGCTTCCAAGTGTTGGCTATGGTAAATATTGTTGGAGTGCAGGATTGCCAGGCTGTGACTTTTCGATTCTCATTTTTTCTCAGGTGATAGGCCCAGCAGTGGGTGTGATTGATTGACTGGTAGCACCGTGTTTCCCTTTTCAAAGCACCTTCTTTGTGTTTTCATTAGTGGCTCTTACCACGTCCCCCTTAGAATCGAGGGTACGCATTTCTCCACAATCGCTTCAGCATTTATTGTTTGCAGCATTTATGCTAATGGCCCTTCTGGCTGCTGTGAGCTGATAGGTTTTTGTAATTTGGGTTTGCATGTCTTTGAAAATTCGTAAAACTCATCATTTTTCTCCACCGTTTTCTTTTCTGTTAAAAAAAAAGGAAACAATTGGGAGTACAATAGAACTCTTGAAATTGTGTTCTTGGAAGGTTGCCCTCTTTTGAAATTTTTGGTCGATTTTCCACTCCAGAATTTTTTTAGAAAGCAGGTGTCTTTTACCGAACTGCAAGTTTGGTGAATATTTAGTGACCTTTAGCAATGGGTTTAAATCTGCTGTTGTGGGAAGTGGCCTCAAGCAGGCAGCATATCTCCATTCCCATATCTGGGTACTAGGGCAGCAGAGCCTTTCTGGAAGTCGTGTTCCTAGTTTGTAAATTACATTGGAATGTGCATGGAGAAAGCCCCATAAGTATATGTCTCATTATTTCTTCTTGGTTTTAAAATTTTTTTTAATTGGGGTAAAGCTTAGAATATTGTTTGTCCTAGGTGTACACCATCTGGTTCGTTTGTACATTATAGATGTCTATTCAAGTACAGATCCTCTTCCCATGTAAAATGTTACTGACGGTTCCGCAGACCTCCCTTGCTATATGGTTGGTCTTTTTGAGATATGGATATAATATGTGTTTGTATACATATAGTAACACTAATCTTAATTTATCCATTCCCCCCACCTTTCCTTTTAGATGAGCATAGTTTGTTTTCTAAGTCTGTGAGTGTCTTTCTCTGTGGAAATATGTTCCTTTGTGTCAGTTATTAGATAACGCCTATAAGTGATATCATAGAATATAGGTCTTTTGCTTTCCGACTTACCTCATGTTTCGTGATTATCTCCAGACTCATTTGTGGTGCCTCAGAGAGCAGTGGTTCATTGTTTTCCATGGCTATTATTCCATTGTGTACATGGACCACTTCTTCTTTATCCATTCACCTGTTGTTGGACATTTTGATTGCTCCACTGTCTTGGCTATTGTGAATAAGGCTGCACTGCAGCTTTTGCGGCCTGTGTCTTCTCGATTCTTGTCTTCTCAGGTGAGAGGTCCAATGGTGCGCCTGCTGCATTGAATGGTGCCTGCAGTTTTACTTTTAAACACAGCTCCTTTCTGTTCTCATTATTGGCTGTTACCCCTTCACGTCTCACCAGCAGGTAGAGGGTACACAGTTCCCTAAAACCCCTTCAGCATTTATTGTTTGTAGACTTTTTGCTCATGTTCAGTCGACTGGTGTAAGTTGAAACTTTTTGTAGATTAGATTGCATGGGTCTAACACTCCCTGAGGTTGAGCTTTTATCCATTTTCCTTTTTTTTTAAAAGAGCGTGAGTAAAACTTAACTCTTCATACTCTCTTCTTGAAACATTTGCCTGTTTTGAATTGTTTTGTCCATTCCCTCCTTCAGCACAATTTTTTAGGGCAGGTGTCCTTTACAGCCCTGAGTCCTTGGGAATGTTAAGTGACCATTAGCTGTGAGTTTAAAGCTGTTCTTGCAGGAAACGGCCACAAGGTGGCAGCATTTCCCCTTTACCATATTTGGTTACTAGGGAAACAGAGCCTTAATGGAAGTGGTGTTGTAGGTTGTAAATTAGAATGGAATGTGCCAGGGAAAAGCCCTTTAAGTTTATGTCTCATTACTTCTTGTTCATATTTGTAGTTTACTTTTTATTTTTTATCCCAGTAAATATGATTACAATGGTTTGTTTGTTCTAGGTGTGCAAGATGTGGTTCTTTCACACATATACATGTATCTATTGTTCCTCGCATCCTTTTCCCATGTAGGTTATGACACAATGTTGAGTAGTCTTCTCCTGGTCTTCCGTACGTCTTTGGTGGTTATATATTTCACATGGTTTGTATATCTCTGTTAACCCCAATGTGGCAATGTATCCAATCCTCATCCCTTTCTATTTGGTGAACCATAAGTTTTTTAATGAATCTGTGATTGCCTTTCTCTGTGGAAATATCTTCATTGGTATCAATTTTTAAGTAACTCTTAAAAGTGATATGATAGGATATGTGTCTTTTGCTTTCTCACTTACTACACGTGGCGTGATTACGTCTAGACTCATCTATGGTGCTGCAAACGGCATTGTTTCATTTTTTTCACTAGCGAATATTCCATCTGTACATGGAGGAGTTCTTCTTTGTCCATCCATCTGTTGGTGGACTTTTTGGTTACTTCCATATCTTGGCTATTGTAATACTGTGCAGTGCAGATTTGCCTGCCTGTGTCTTTCCAATTCTCTCTTCTTAGGTTTTACGTCGAGGAGTGGGCCTGCTGGATCATATAGTAGCTCAATGTTTACCTTTTTAAGGCACCTCCATTCTGTTCTCATTCGTGGCCCTTTCCAAGTTACGTCCCCTTTGAAGTTGAGGGTATGCATTTCTCCACAACACTTTCAGCATTTATTGTTTGTAGTTTTCTTGCTGATGGTTATTCTGACAAGTGTGAGCTGATACCTCTCTGTGGTTGAATTCGAATGTGCCACATAATCTGTTGAAATTGAGCTTTAAGGCATGTCCTTTGCTATTTTTCAAGCTGTGATTACCCCTTAGTTCTTCAAAGTGTTCTCTTTAAGTATGTGTCACATTTTGAAATGTTTTGGCCTTTACCTCCCTCAAGACATTTTGAGGGCCTGTTTCATTTACAGTTCTGCAGTACTTGTTCCTATGAAGTGACCATTAGCACAGGCTTTAAAGCTGCTTTTGCAGGTAACTGCCAGAGGGCGGCAGCCTTTCTATGTCCCCCACCCTGGTAACTAGGGAAAAGCCCTTGCGGCCTGTGGTGTTTCTCGGTTATAAATTAGAGTGGAGTGTGCCCGGACAAACCCACACAAGCTGATGTCTCCTTACTTTTGTTGGATTGTTACATTTAATTTTTATTTTTTATTGGAGTAATTTTCCACTGTGTACGTGGACCACTTCTACTTTGTGCATTCCTCGGTTGATGGACATTTTCATTGCTTCCAAGTGTTGGCTATGGTAAATATTGTTGGAGTGCAGGATTGCCAGGCTGTGACTTTTCGATTCTCATTTTTTCTCAGGTGATAGGCCCAGCAGTGGGTGTGATTGATTGACTGGTAGCACCGTGTTTCCCTTTTCAAAGCACCTTCTTTGTGTTTTCATTAGTGGCTCTTACCACGTCCCCCTTAGAATCGAGGGTACGCATTTCTCCACAATCGCTTCAGCATTTATTGTTTGCAGCATTTATGCTAATGGCCCTTCTGGCTGCTGTGAGCTGATAGGTTTTTGTAATTTGGGTTTGCATGTCTTTGAAAATTCGTAAAACTCATCATTTTTCTCCACCGTTTTCTTTTCTGTTAAAAAAAAAGGAAACAATTGGGAGTACAATAGAACTCTTGAAATTGTGTTCTTGGAAGGTTGCCCTCTTTTGAAATTTTTGGTCGATTTTCCACTCCAGAATTTTTTTAGAAAGCAGGTGTCTTTTACCGAACTGCAAGTTTGGTGAATATTTAGTGACCTTTAGCAATGGGTTTAAATCTGCTGTTGTGGGAAGTGGCCTCAAGCAGGCAGCATATCTCCATTCCCATATCTGGGTACTAGGGCAGCAGAGCCTTTCTGGAAGTCGTGTTCCTAGTTTGTAAATTACATTGGAATGTGCATGGAGAAAGCCCCATAAGTATATGTCTCATTATTTCTTCTTGGTTTTAAAATTTTTTTTTAATTGGGGTAAAGCTTAGAATATTGTTTGTCCTAGGTGTACACCATCTGGTTCGTTTGTACATTATAGATGTCTATTCAAGTACAGATCCTCTTCCCATGTAAAATGTTACTGACGGTTCCGCAGACCTCCCTTGCTATATGGTTGGTCTTTTTGAGATATGGATATAATATGTGTTTGTATACATATAGTAACACTAATCTTAATTTATCCATTCCCCCCACCTTTCCTTTTAGATGAGCATAGTTTGTTTTCTAAGTCTGTGAGTGTCTTTCTCTGTGGAAATATGTTCCTTTGTGTCAGTTATTAGATAACGCCTATAAGTGATATCATAGAATATAGGTCTTTTGCTTTCCGACTTACCTCATGTTTCGTGATTATCTCCAGACTCATTTGTGGTGCCTCAGAGAGCAGTGGTTCATTGTTTTCCATGGCTATTATTCCATTGTGTACATGGACCACTTCTTCTTTATCCATTCACCTGTTGTTGGACATTTTGATTGCTCCACTGTCTTGGCTATTGTGAATAAGGCTGCACTGCAGCTTTTGCGGCCTGTGTCTTCTCGATTCTTGTCTTCTCAGGTGAGAGGTCCAATGGTGCGCCTGCTGCATTGAATGGTGCCTGCAGTTTTACTTTTAAACACAGCTCCTTTCTGTTCTCATTATTGGCTGTTACCCCTTCACGTCTCACCAGCAGGTAGAGGGTACACAGTTCCCTAAAACCCCTTCAGCATTTATTGTTTGTAGACTTTTTGCTCATGTTCAGGCGACTGGTGTAAGTTGAAACTTTTTGTAGATTAGATTGCATGGGTCTAACACTCCCTGAGGTTGAGCTTTTATCCATTTTCCTTTTTTTTTAAAAGAGCGTGAGTAAAACTTAACTCTTCATACTCTCTTCTTGAAACATTTGCCTGTTTTGAATTGTTTTGTCCATTCCCTCCTTCAGCACAATTTTTTAGGGCAGGTGTCCTTTACAGCCCTGAGTCCTTGGGAATGTTACGTGACCATTAGCTGTGAGTTTAAAGCTGTTCTTGCAGGAAACGGCCACAAGGTGGCAGCATTTCCCCTTTACCATATTTGGTTACTAGGGAAACAGAGCCTTAATGGAAGTGGTGTTGTAGGTTGTAAATTAGAATGGAATGTGCCAGGGAAAAGCCCTTTAAGTTTATGTCTCATTACTTCTTGTTCATATTTGTAGTTTACTTTTTATTTTTTATCCCAGTAAATATGATTACAATGGTTTGTTTGTTCTAGGTGTGCAAGATGTGGTTCTTTCACACATATACATGTATCTATTGTTCCTCGCATCCTTTTCCCATGTAGGTTATGACACAATGTTGAGTAGTCTTCTCCTGGTCTTCCGTACGTCTTTGGTGGTTATATATTTCACATGGTTTGTATATCTCTGTTAACCCCAATGTGGCAATGTATCCAATCCTCATCCCTTTCTATTTGGTGAACCATAAGTTTTTTAATGAATCTGTGATTGCCTTTCTCTGTGGAAATATCTTCATTGGTATCAATTTTTAAGTAACTCTTAAAAGTGATATGATAGGATATGTGTCTTTTGCTTTCTCACTTACTACACGTGGCGTGATTACGTCTAGACTCATCTATGGTGCTGCAAACGGCATTGTTTCATTTTTTTCACTAGCGAATATTCCATCTGTACATGGAGGAGTTCTTCTTTGTCCATCCATCTGTTGGTGGACTTTTTGGTTACTTCCATATCTTGGCTATTGTAATACTGTGCAGTGCAGATTTGCCTGCCTGTGTCTTTCCAATTCTCTCTTCTTAGGTTTTACGTCGAGGAGTGGGCCTGCTGGATCATATAGTAGCTCAATGTTTACCTTTTTAAGGCACCTCCATTCTGTTCTCATTCGTGGCCCTTTCCAAGTTACGTCCCCTTTGAAGTTGAGGGTATGCATTTCTCCACAACACTTTCAGCATTTATTGTTTGTAGTTTTCTTGCTGATGGTTATTCTGACAAGTGTGAGCTGATACCTCTCTGTGGTTGAATTCGAATGTGCCACATAATCTGTTGAAATTGAGCTTTAAGGCATGTCCTTTGCTATTTTTCAAGCTGTGATTACCCCTTAGTTCTTCAAAGTGTTCTCTTTAAGTATGTGTCACATTTTGAAATGTTTTGGCCTTTACCTCCCTCAAGACATTTTGAGGGCCTGTTTCATTTACAGTTCTGCAGTACTTGTTCCTATGAAGTGACCATTAGCACAGGCTTTAAAGCTGCTTTTGCAGGTAACTGCCAGAGGGCGGCAGCCTTTCTATGTCCCCCACCCTGGTAACTAGGGAAAAGCCCTTGCGGCCTGTGGTGTTTCTCGGTTATAAATTAGAGTGGAGTGTGCCCGGACAAACCCACACAAGCTGATGTCTCCTTACTTTTGTTGGATTTTTACATTTAATTTTTATTTTTTATTGGAGTAATTTTCCACTGTGTACGTGGACCACTTCTACTTTGTGCATTCCTCGGTTGATGGACATTTTCATTGCTTCCAAGTGTTGGCTATGGTAAATATTGTTGGAGTGCAGGATTGCCAGGCTGTGACTTTTCGATTCTCATTTTTTCTCAGGTGATAGGCCCAGCAGTGGGTGTGATTGATTGACTGGTAGCACCGTGTTTCCCTTTTCAAAGCACCTTCTTTGTGTTTTCATTAGTGGCTCTTACCACGTCCCCCTTAGAATCGAGGGTACGCATTTCTCCACAATCGCTTCAGCATATATTGTTTGCAGCATTTATGCTAATGGCCCTTCTGGCTGCTGTGAGCTGATAGGTTTTTGTAATTTGGGTTTGCATGTCTTTGAAAATTCGTAAAACTCATCATTTTTCTCCACCGTTTTCTTTTCTGTTAAAAAAAAAGGAAACAATTGGGAGTACAATAGAACTCTTGAAATTGTGTTCTTGGAAGGTTGCCCTCTTTTGAAATTTTTGGTCGATTTTCCACTCCAGAATTTTTTTAGAAAGCAGGTGTCTTTTACCGAACTGCAAGTTTGGTGAATATTTAGTGACCTTTAGCAATGGGTTTAAATCTGCTGTTGTGGGAAGTGGCCTCAAGCAGGCAGCATATCTCCATTCCCATATCTGGGTACTAGGGCAGCAGAGCCTTTCTGGAAGTCGTGTTCCTAGTTTGTAAATTACATTGGAATGTGCATGGAGAAAGCCCCATAAGTATATGTCTCATTATTTCTTCTTGGTTTTAAAATTTTTTTTTAATTGGGGTAAAGCTTAGAATATTGTTTGTCCTAGGTGTACACCATCTGGTTCGTTTGTACATTATAGATGTCTATTCAAGTACAGATCCTCTTCCCATGTAAAATGTTACTGACGGTTCCGCAGACCTCCCTTGCTATATGGTTGGTCTTTTTGAGATATGGATATAATATGTGTTTGTATACATATAGTAACACTAATCTTAATTTATCCATTCCCCCCACCTTTCCTTTTAGATGAGCATAGTTTGTTTTCTAAGTCTGTGAGTGTCTTTCTCTGTGGAAATATGTTCCTTTGTGTCAGTTATTAGATAACGCCTATAAGTGATATCATAGAATATAGGTCTTTTGCTTTCCGACTTACCTCATGTTTCGTGATTATCTCCAGACTCATTTGTGGTGCCTCAGAGAGCAGTGGTTCATTGTTTTCCATGGCTATTATTCCATTGTGTACATGGACCACTTCTTCTTTATCCATTCACCTGTTGTTGGACATTTTGATTGCTCCACTGTCTTGGCTATTGTGAATAAGGCTGCACTGCAGCTTTTGCGGCCTGTGTCTTCTCGATTCTTGTCTTCTCAGGTGAGAGGTCCAATGGTGCGCCTGCTGCATTGAATGGTGCCTGCAGTTTTACTTTTAAACACAGCTCCTTTCTGTTCTCATTATTGGCTGTTACCCCTTCACGTCTCACCAGCAGGTAGAGGGTACACAGTTCCCTAAAACCCCTTCAGCATTTATTGTTTGTAGACTTTTTGCTCATGTTCAGGCGACTGGTGTAAGTTGAAACTTTTTGTAGATTAGATTGCATGGGTCTAACACTCCCTGAGGTTGAGCTTTTATCCATTTTCCTTTTTTTTTAAAAGAGCGTGAGTAAAACTTGACTCTTCATACTCTCTTCTTGAAACATTTGCCTGTTTTGAATTGTTTTGTCCATTCCCTCCTTCAGCACAATTTTTTAGGGCAGGTGTCCTTTACAGCCCTGAGTCCTTGGGAATGTTACGTGACCATTAGCTGTGAGTTTAAAGCTGTTCTTGCAGGAAACGGCCACAAGGTGGCAGCATTTCCCCTTTACCATATTTGGTTACTAGGGAAACAGAGCCTTAATGGAAGTGGTGTTGTAGGTTGTAAATTAGAATGGAATGTGCCAGGGAAAAGCCCTTTAAGTTTATGTCTCATTACTTCTTGTTCATATTTGTAGTTTACTTTTTATTTTTTATCCCAGTAAATATGATTACAATGGTTTGTTTGTTCTAGGTGTGCAAGATGTGGTTCTTTCACACATATACATGTATCTATTGTTCCTCGCATCCTTTTCCCATGTAGGTTATGACACAATGTTGAGTAGTCTTCTCCTGGTCTTCCGTACGTCTTTGGTGGTTATATATTTCACATGGTTTGTATATCTCTGTTAACCCCAATGTGGCAATGTATCCAATCCTCATCCCTTTCTATTTGGTGAACCATAAGTTTTTTAATGAATCTGTGATTGCCTTTCTCTGTGGAAATATCTTCATTGGTATCAATTTTTAAGTAACTCTTAAAAGTGATATGATAGGATATGTGTCTTTTGCTTTCTCACTTACTACACGTGGCGTGATTACGTCTAGACTCATCTATGGTGCTGCAAACGGCATTGTTTCATTTTTTTCACTAGCGAATATTCCATCTGTACATGGAGGAGTTCTTCTTTGTCCATCCATCTGTTGGTGGACTTTTTGGTTACTTCCATATCTTGGCTATTGTAATACTGTGCAGTGCAGATTTGCCTGCCTGTGTCTTTCCAATTCTCTCTTCTTAGGTTTTACGTCGAGGAGTGGGCCTGCTGGATCATATAGTAGCTCAATGTTTACCTTTTTAAGGCACCTCCATTCTGTTCTCATTCGTGGCCCTTTCCAAGTTACGTCCCCTTTGAAGTTGAGGGTATGCATTTCTCCACAACACTTTCAGCATTTATTGTTTGTAGTTTTCTTGCTGATGGTTATTCTGACAAGTGTGAGCTGATACCTCTCTGTGGTTGAATTCGAATGTGCCACATAATCTGTTGAAATTGAGCTTTAAGGCATGTCCTTTGCTATTTTTCAAGCTGTGATTACCCCTTAGTTCTTCAAAGTGTTCTCTTTAAGTATGTGTCACATTTTGAAATGTTTTGGCCTTTACCTCCCTCAAGACATTTTGAGGGCCTGTTTCATTTACAGTTCTGCAGTACTTGTTCCTATGAAGTGACCATTAGCACAGGCTTTAAAGCTGCTTTTGCAGGTAACTGCCAGAGGGCGGCAGCCTTTCTATGTCCCCCACCCTGGTAACTAGGGAAAAGCCCTTGCGGCCTGTGGTGTTTCTCGGTTATAAATTAGAGTGGAGTGTGCCCGGACAAACCCACACAAGCTGATGTCTCCTTACTTTTGTTGGATTTTTACATTTAATTTTTATTTTTTATTGGAGTAATTTTCCACTGTGTACGTGGACCACTTCTACTTTGTGCATTCCTCGGTTGATGGACATTTTCATTGCTTCCAAGTGTTGGCTATGGTAAATATTGTTGGAGTGCAGGATTGCCAGGCTGTGACTTTTCGATTCTCATTTTTTCTCAGGTGATAGGCCCAGCAGTGGGTGTGATTGATTGACTGGTAGCACCGTGTTTCCCTTTTCAAAGCACCTTCTTTGTGTTTTCATTAGTGGCTCTTACCACGTCCCCCTTAGAATCGAGGGTACGCATTTCTCCACAATCGCTTCAGCATATATTGTTTGCAGCATTTATGCTAATGGCCCTTCTGGCTGCTGTGAGCTGATAGGTTTTTGTAATTTGGGTTTGCATGTCTTTGAAAATTCGTAAAACTCATCATTTTTCTCCACCGTTTTCTTTTCTGTTAAAAAAAAAGGAAACAATTGGGAGTACAATAGAACTCTTGAAATTGTGTTCTTGGAAGGTTGCCCTCTTTTGAAATTTTTGGTCGATTTTCCACTCCAGAATTTTTTTAGAAAGCAGGTGTCTTTTACCGAACTGCAAGTTTGGTGAATATTTAGTGACCTTTAGCAATGGGTTTAAATCTGCTGTTGTGGGAAGTGGCCTCAAGCAGGCAGCATATCTCCATTCCCATATCTGGGTACTAGGGCAGCAGAGCCTTTCTGGAAGTCGTGTTCCTAGTTTGTAAATTACATTGGAATGTGCATGGAGAAAGCCCCATAAGTATATGTCTCATTATTTCTTCTTGGTTTTAAAATTTTTTTTTAATTGGGGTAAAGCTTAGAATATTGTTTGTCCTAGGTGTACACCATCTGGTTCGTTTGTACATTATAGATGTCTATTCAAGTACAGATCCTCTTCCCATGTAAAATGTTACTGACGGTTCCGCAGACCTCCCTTGCTATATGGTTGGTCTTTTTGAGATATGGATATAATATGTGTTTGTATACATATAGTAACACTAATCTTAATTTATCCATTCCCCCCACCTTTCCTTTTAGATGAGCATAGTTTGTTTTCTAAGTCTGTGAGTGTCTTTCTCTGTGGAAATATGTTCCTTTGTGTCAGTTATTAGATAACGCCTATAAGTGATATCATAGAATATAGGTCTTTTGCTTTCCGACTTACCTCATGTTTCGTGATTATCTCCAGACTCATTTGTGGTGCCTCAGAGAGCAGTGGTTCATTGTTTTCCATGGCTATTATTCCATTGTGTACATGGACCACTTCTTCTTTATCCATTCACCTGTTGTTGGACATTTTGATTGCTCCACTGTCTTGGCTATTGTGAATAAGGCTGCACTGCAGCTTTTGCGGCCTGTGTCTTCTCGATTCTTGTCTTCTCAGGTGAGAGGTCCAATGGTGCGCCTGCTGCATTGAATGGTGCCTGCAGTTTTACTTTTAAACACAGCTCCTTTCTGTTCTCATTATTGGCTGTTACCCCTTCACGTCTCACCAGCAGGTAGAGGGTACACAGTTCCCTAAAACCCCTTCAGCATTTATTGTTTGTAGACTTTTTGCTCATGTTCAGGCGACTGGTGTAAGTTGAAACTTTTTGTAGATTAGATTGCATGGGTCTAACACTCCCTGAGGTTGAGCTTTTATCCATTTTCCTTTTTTTTTAAAAGAGCGTGAGTAAAACTTGACTCTTCATACTCTCTTCTTGAAACATTTGCCTGTTTTGAATTGTTTTGTCCATTCCCTCCTTCAGCACAATTTTTTAGGGCAGGTGTCCTTTACAGCCCTGAGTCCTTGGGAATGTTACGTGACCATTAGCTGTGAGTTTAAAGCTGTTCTTGCAGGAAACGGCCACAAGGTGGCAGCATTTCCCCTTTACCATATTTGGTTACTAGGGAAACAGAGCCTTAATGGAAGTGGTGTTGTAGGTTGTAAATTAGAATGGAATGTGCCAGGGAAAAGCCCTTTAAGTTTATGTCTCATTACTTCTTGTTCATATTTGTAGTTTACTTTTTATTTTTTATCCCAGTAAATATGATTACAATGGTTTGTTTGTTCTAGGTGTGCAAGATGTGGTTCTTTCACACATATACATGTATCTATTGTTCCTCGCATCCTTTTCCCATGTAGGTTATGACACAATGTTGAGTAGTCTTCTCCTGGTCTTCCGTACGTCTTTGGTGGTTATATATTTCACATGGTTTGTATATCTCTGTTAACCCCAATGTGGCAATGTATCCAATCCTCATCCCTTTCTATTTGGTGAACCATAAGTTTTTTAATGAATCTGTGATTGCCTTTCTCTGTGGAAATATCTTCATTGGTATCAATTTTTAAGTAACTCTTAAAAGTGATATGATAGGATATGTGTCTTTTGCTTTCTCACTTACTACACGTGGCGTGATTACGTCTAGACTCATCTATGGTGCTGCAAACGGCATTGTTTCATTTTTTTCACTAGCGAATATTCCATCTGTACATGGAGGAGTTCTTCTTTGTCCATCCATCTGTTGGTGGACTTTTTGGTTACTTCCATATCTTGGCTATTGTAATACTGTGCAGTGCAGATTTGCCTGCCTGTGTCTTTCCAATTCTCTCTTCTTAGGTTTTACGTCGAGGAGTGGGCCTGCTGGATCATATAGTAGCTCAATGTTTACCTTTTTAAGGCACCTCCATTCTGTTCTCATTCGTGGCCCTTTCCAAGTTACGTCCCCTTTGAAGTTGAGGGTATGCATTTCTCCACAACACTTTCAGCATTTATTGTTTGTAGTTTTCTTGCTGATGGTTATTCTGACAAGTGTGAGCTGATACCTCTCTGTGGTTGAATTCGAATGTGCCACATAATCTGTTGAAATTGAGCTTTAAGGCATGTCCTTTGCTATTTTTCAAGCTGTGATTACCCCTTAGTTCTTCAAAGTGTTCTCTTTAAGTATGTGTCACATTTTGAAATGTTTTGGCCTTTACCTCCCTCAAGACATTTTGAGGGCCTGTTTCATTTACAGTTCTGCAGTACTTGTTCCTATGAAGTGACCATTAGCACAGGCTTTAAAGCTGCTTTTGCAGGTAACTGCCAGAGGGCGGCAGCCTTTCTATGTCCCCCACCCTGGTAACTAGGGAAAAGCCCTTGCGGCCTGTGGTGTTTCTCGGTTATAAATTAGAGTGGAGTGTGCCCGGACAAACCCACACAAGCTGATGTCTCCTTACTTTTGTTGGATTTTTACATTTAATTTTTATTTTTTATTGGAGTAATTTTCCACTGTGTACGTGGACCACTTCTACTTTGTGCATTCCTCGGTTGATGGACATTTTCATTGCTTCCAAGTGTTGGCTATGGTAAATATTGTTGGAGTGCAGGATTGCCAGGCTGTGACTTTTCGATTCTCATTTTTTCTCAGGTGATAGGCCCAGCAGTGGGTGTGATTGATTGACTGGTAGCACCGTGTTTCCCTTTTCAAAGCACCTTCTTTGTGTTTTCATTAGTGGCTCTTACCACGTCCCCCTTAGAATCGAGGGTACGCATTTCTCCACAATCGCTTCAGCATATATTGTTTGCAGCATTTATGCTAATGGCCCTTCTGGCTGCTGTGAGCTGATAGGTTTTTGTAATTTGGGTTTGCATGTCTTTGAAAATTCGTAAAACTCATCATTTTTCTCCACCGTTTTCTTTTCTGTTAAAAAAAAAGGAAACAATTGGGAGTACAATAGAACTCTTGAAATTGTGTTCTTGGAAGGTTGCCCTCTTTTGAAATTTTTGGTCGATTTTCCACTCCAGAATTTTTTTAGAAAGCAGGTGTCTTTTACCGAACTGCAAGTTTGGTGAATATTTAGTGACCTTTAGCAATGGGTTTAAATCTGCTGTTGTGGGAAGTGGCCTCAAGCAGGCAGCATATCTCCATTCCCATATCTGGGTACTAGGGCAGCAGAGCCTTTCTGGAAGTCGTGTTCCTAGTTTGTAAATTACATTGGAATGTGCATGGAGAAAGCCCCATAAGTATATGTCTCATTATTTCTTCTTGGTTTTAAAATTTTTTTTTAATTGGGGTAAAGCTTAGAATATTGTTTGTCCTAGGTGTACACCATCTGGTTCGTTTGTACATTATAGATGTCTATTCAAGTACAGATCCTCTTCCCATGTAAAATGTTACTGACGGTTCCGCAGACCTCCCTTGCTATATGGTTGGTCTTTTTGAGATATGGATATAATATGTGTTTGTATACATATAGTAACACTAATCTTAATTTATCCATTCCCCCCACCTTTCCTTTTAGATGAGCATAGTTTGTTTTCTAAGTCTGTGAGTGTCTTTCTCTGTGGAAATATGTTCCTTTGTGTCAGTTATTAGATAACGCCTATAAGTGATATCATAGAATATAGGTCTTTTGCTTTCCGACTTACCTCATGTTTCGTGATTATCTCCAGACTCATTTGTGGTGCCTCAGAGAGCAGTGGTTCATTGTTTTCCATGGCTATTATTCCATTGTGTACATGGACCACTTCTTCTTTATCCATTCACCTGTTGTTGGACATTTTGATTGCTCCACTGTCTTGGCTATTGTGAATAAGGCTGCACTGCAGCTTTTGCGGCCTGTGTCTTCTCGATTCTTGTCTTCTCAGGTGAGAGGTCCAATGGTGCGCCTGCTGCATTGAATGGTGCCTGCAGTTTTACTTTTAAACACAGCTCCTTTCTGTTCTCATTATTGGCTGTTACCCCTTCACGTCTCACCAGCAGGTAGAGGGTACACAGTTCCCTAAAACCCCTTCAGCATTTATTGTTTGTAGACTTTTTGCTCATGTTCAGGCGACTGGTGTAAGTTGAAACTTTTTGTAGATTAGATTGCATGGGTCTAACACTCCCTGAGGTTGAGCTTTTATCCATTTTCCTTTTTTTTTAAAAGAGCGTGAGTAAAACTTGACTCTTCATACTCTCTTCTTGAAACATTTGCCTGTTTTGAATTGTTTTGTCCATTCCCTCCTTCAGCACAATTTTTTAGGGCAGGTGTCCTTTACAGCCCTGAGTCCTTGGGAATGTTACGTGACCATTAGCTGTGAGTTTAAAGCTGTTCTTGCAGGAAACGGCCACAAGGTGGCAGCATTTCCCCTTTACCATATTTGGTTACTAGGGAAACAGAGCCTTAATGGAAGTGGTGTTGTAGGTTGTAAATTAGAATGGAATGTGCCAGGGAAAAGCCCTTTAAGTTTATGTCTCATTACTTCTTGTTCATATTTGTAGTTTACTTTTTATTTTTTATCCCAGTAAATATGATTACAATGGTTTGTTTGTTCTAGGTGTGCAAGATGTGGTTCTTTCACACATATACATGTATCTATTGTTCCTCGCATCCTTTTCCCATGTAGGTTATGACACAATGTTGAGTAGTCTTCTCCTGGTCTTCCGTACGTCTTTGGTGGTTATATATTTCACATGGTTTGTATATCTCTGTTAACCCCAATGTGGCAATGTATCCAATCCTCATCCCTTTCTATTTGGTGAACCATAAGTTTTTTAATGAATCTGTGATTGCCTTTCTCTGTGGAAATATCTTCATTGGTATCAATTTTTAAGTAACTCTTAAAAGTGATATGATAGGATATGTGTCTTTTGCTTTCTCACTTACTACACGTGGCGTGATTACGTCTAGACTCATCTATGGTGCTGCAAACGGCATTGTTTCATTTTTTTCACTAGCGAATATTCCATCTGTACATGGAGGAGTTCTTCTTTGTCCATCCATCTGTTGGTGGACTTTTTGGTTACTTCCATATCTTGGCTATTGTAATACTGTGCAGTGCAGATTTGCCTGCCTGTGTCTTTCCAATTCTCTCTTCTTAGGTTTTACGTCGAGGAGTGGGCCTGCTGGATCATATAGTAGCTCAATGTTTACCTTTTTAAGGCACCTCCATTCTGTTCTCATTCGTGGCCCTTTCCAAGTTACGTCCCCTTTGAAGTTGAGGGTATGCATTTCTCCACAACACTTTCAGCATTTATTGTTTGTAGTTTTCTTGCTGATGGTTATTCTGACAAGTGTGAGCTGATACCTCTCTGTGGTTGAATTCGAATGTGCCACATAATCTGTTGAAATTGAGCTTTAAGGCATGTCCTTTGCTATTTTTCAAGCTGTGATTACCCCTTAGTTCTTCAAAGTGTTCTCTTTAAGTATGTGTCACATTTTGAAATGTTTTGGCCTTTACCTCCCTCAAGACATTTTGAGGGCCTGTTTCATTTACAGTTCTGCAGTACTTGTTCCTATGAAGTGACCATTAGCACAGGCTTTAAAGCTGCTTTTGCAGGTAACTGCCAGAGGGCGGCAGCCTTTCTATGTCCCCCACCCTGGTAACTAGGGAAAAGCCCTTGCGGCCTGTGGTGTTTCTCGGTTATAAATTAGAGTGGAGTGTGCCCGGACAAACCCACACAAGCTGATGTCTCCTTACTTTTGTTGGATTGTTACATTTAATTTTTATTTTTTATTGGAGTAATTTTCCACTGTGTACGTGGACCACTTCTACTTTGTGCATTCCTCGGTTGATGGACATTTTCATTGCTTCCAAGTGTTGGCTATGGTAAATATTGTTGGAGTGCAGGATTGCCAGGCTGTGACTTTTCGATTCTCATTTTTTCTCAGGTGATAGGCCCAGCAGTGGGTGTGATTGATTGACTGGTAGCACCGTGTTTCCCTTTTCAAAGCACCTTCTTTGTGTTTTCATTAGTGGCTCTTACCACGTCCCCCTTAGAATCGAGGGTACGCATTTCTCCACAATCGCTTCAGCATTTATTGTTTGCAGCATTTATGCTAATGGCCCTTCTGGCTGCTGTGAGCTGATAGGTTTTTGTAATTTGGGTTTGCATGTCTTTGAAAATTCGTAAAACTCATCATTTTTCTCCACCGTTTTCTTTTCTGTTAAAAAAAAAGGAAACAATTGGGAGTACAATAGAACTCTTGAAATTGTGTTCTTGGAAGGTTGCCCTCTTTTGAAATTTTTGGTCGATTTTCCACTCCAGAATTTTTTTAGAAAGCAGGTGTCTTTTACCGAACTGCAAGTTTGGTGAATATTTAGTGACCTTTAGCAATGGGTTTAAATCTGCTGTTGTGGGAAGTGGCCTCAAGCAGGCAGCATATCTCCATTCCCATATCTGGGTACTAGGGCAGCAGAGCCTTTCTGGAAGTCGTGTTCCTAGTTTGTAAATTACATTGGAATGTGCATGGAGAAAGCCCCATAAGTATATGTCTCATTATTTCTTCTTGGTTTTAAAATTTTTTTTTAATTGGGGTAAAGCTTAGAATATTGTTTGTCCTAGGTGTACACCATCTGGTTCGTTTGTACATTATAGATGTCTATTCAAGTACAGATCCTCTTCCCATGTAAAATGTTACTGACGGTTCCGCAGACCTCCCTTGCTATATGGTTGGTCTTTTTGAGATATGGATATAATATGTGTTTGTATACATATAGTAACACTAATCTTAATTTATCCATTCCCCCCACCTTTCCTTTTAGATGAGCATAGTTTGTTTTCTAAGTCTGTGAGTGTCTTTCTCTGTGGAAATATGTTCCTTTGTGTCAGTTATTAGATAACGCCTATAAGTGATATCATAGAATATAGGTCTTTTGCTTTCCGACTTACCTCATGTTTCGTGATTATCTCCAGACTCATTTGTGGTGCCTCAGAGAGCAGTGGTTCATTGTTTTCCATGGCTATTATTCCATTGTGTACATGGACCACTTCTTCTTTATCCATTCACCTGTTGTTGGACATTTTGATTGCTCCACTGTCTTGGCTATTGTGAATAAGGCTGCACTGCAGCTTTTGCGGCCTGTGTCTTCTCGATTCTTGTCTTCTCAGGTGAGAGGTCCAATGGTGCGCCTGCTGCATTGAATGGTGCCTGCAGTTTTACTTTTAAACACAGCTCCTTTCTGTTCTCATTATTGGCTGTTACCCCTTCACGTCTCACCAGCAGGTAGAGGGTACACAGTTCCCTAAAACCCCTTCAGCATTTATTGTTTGTAGACTTTTTGCTCATGTTCAGTCGACTGGTGTAAGTTGAAACTTTTTGTAGATTAGATTGCATGGGTCTAACACTCCCTGAGGTTGAGCTTTTATCCATTTTCCTTTTTTTTTAAAAGAGCGTGAGTAAAACTTAACTCTTCATACTCTCTTCTTGAAACATTTGCCTGTTTTGAATTGTTTTGTCCATTCCCTCCTTCAGCACAATTTTTTAGGGCAGGTGTCCTTTACAGCCCTGAGTCCTTGGGAATGTTAAGTGACCATTAGCTGTGAGTTTAAAGCTGTTCTTGCAGGAAACGGCCACAAGGTGGCAGCATTTCCCCTTTACCATATTTGGTTACTAGGGAAACAGAGCCTTAATGGAAGTGGTGTTGTAGGTTGTAAATTAGAATGGAATGTGCCAGGGAAAAGCCCTTTAAGTTTATGTCTCATTACTTCTTGTTCATATTTGTAGTTTACTTTTTATTTTTTATCCCAGTAAATATGATTACAATGGTTTGTTTGTTCTAGGTGTGCAAGATGTGGTTCTTTCACACATATACATGTATCTATTGTTCCTCGCATCCTTTTCCCATGTAGGTTATGACACAATGTTGAGTAGTCTTCTCCTGGTCTTCCGTACGTCTTTGGTGGTTATATATTTCACATGGTTTGTATATCTCTGTTAACCCCAATGTGGCAATGTATCCAATCCTCATCCCTTTCTATTTGGTGAACCATAAGTTTTTTAATGAATCTGTGATTGCCTTTCTCTGTGGAAATATCTTCATTGGTATCAATTTTTAAGTAACTCTTAAAAGTGATATGATAGGATATGTGTCTTTTGCTTTCTCACTTACTACACGTGGCGTGATTACGTCTAGACTCATCTATGGTGCTGCAAACGGCATTGTTTCATTTTTTTCACTAGCGAATATTCCATCTGTACATGGAGGAGTTCTTCTTTGTCCATCCATCTGTTGGTGGACTTTTTGGTTACTTCCATATCTTGGCTATTGTAATACTGTGCAGTGCAGATTTGCCTGCCTGTGTCTTTCCAATTCTCTCTTCTTAGGTTTTACGTCGAGGAGTGGGCCTGCTGGATCATATAGTAGCTCAATGTTTACCTTTTTAAGGCACCTCCATTCTGTTCTCATTCGTGGCCCTTTCCAAGTTACGTCCCCTTTGAAGTTGAGGGTATGCATTTCTCCACAACACTTTCAGCATTTATTGTTTGTAGTTTTCTTGCTGATGGTTATTCTGACAAGTGTGAGCTGATACCTCTCTGTGGTTGAATTCGAATGTGCCACATAATCTGTTGAAATTGAGCTTTAAGGCATGTCCTTTGCTATTTTTCAAGCTGTGATTACCCCTTAGTTCTTCAAAGTGTTCTCTTTAAGTATGTGTCACATTTTGAAATGTTTTGGCCTTTACCTCCCTCAAGACATTTTGAGGGCCTGTTTCATTTACAGTTCTGCAGTACTTGTTCCTATGAAGTGACCATTAGCACAGGCTTTAAAGCTGCTTTTGCAGGTAACTGCCAGAGGGCGGCAGCCTTTCTATGTCCCCCACCCTGGTAACTAGGGAAAAGCCCTTGCGGCCTGTGGTGTTTCTCGGTTATAAATTAGAGTGGAGTGTGCCCGGACAAACCCACACAAGCTGATGTCTCCTTACTTTTGTTGGATTGTTACATTTAATTTTTATTTTTTATTGGAGTAATTTTCCACTGTGTACGTGGACCACTTCTACTTTGTGCATTCCTCGGTTGATGGACATTTTCATTGCTTCCAAGTGTTGGCTATGGTAAATATTGTTGGAGTGCAGGATTGCCAGGCTGTGACTTTTCGATTCTCATTTTTTCTCAGGTGATAGGCCCAGCAGTGGGTGTGATTGATTGACTGGTAGCACCGTGTTTCCCTTTTCAAAGCACCTTCTTTGTGTTTTCATTAGTGGCTCTTACCACGTCCCCCTTAGAATCGAGGGTACGCATTTCTCCACAATCGCTTCAGCATTTATTGTTTGCAGCATTTATGCTAATGGCCCTTCTGGCTGCTGTGAGCTGATAGGTTTTTGTAATTTGGGTTTGCATGTCTTTGAAAATTCGTAAAACTCATCATTTTTCTCCACCGTTTTCTTTTCTGTTAAAAAAAAAGGAAACAATTGGGAGTACAATAGAACTCTTGAAATTGTGTTCTTGGAAGGTTGCCCTCTTTTGAAATTTTTGGTCGATTTTCCACTCCAGAATTTTTTTAGAAAGCAGGTGTCTTTTACCGAACTGCAAGTTTGGTGAATATTTAGTGACCTTTAGCAATGGGTTTAAATCTGCTGTTGTGGGAAGTGGCCTCAAGCAGGCAGCATATCTCCATTCCCATATCTGGGTACTAGGGCAGCAGAGCCTTTCTGGAAGTCGTGTTCCTAGTTTGTAAATTACATTGGAATGTGCATGGAGAAAGCCCCATAAGTATATGTCTCATTATTTCTTCTTGGTTTTAAAATTTTTTTTTAATTGGGGTAAAGCTTAGAATATTGTTTGTCCTAGGTGTACACCATCTGGTTCGTTTGTACATTATAGATGTCTATTCAAGTACAGATCCTCTTCCCATGTAAAATGTTACTGACGGTTCCGCAGACCTCCCTTGCTATATGGTTGGTCTTTTTGAGATATGGATATAATATGTGTTTGTATACATATAGTAACACTAATCTTAATTTATCCATTCCCCCCACCTTTCCTTTTAGATGAGCATAGTTTGTTTTCTAAGTCTGTGAGTGTCTTTCTCTGTGGAAATATGTTCCTTTGTGTCAGTTATTAGATAACGCCTATAAGTGATATCATAGAATATAGGTCTTTTGCTTTCCGACTTACCTCATGTTTCGTGATTATCTCCAGACTCATTTGTGGTGCCTCAGAGAGCAGTGGTTCATTGTTTTCCATGGCTATTATTCCATTGTGTACATGGACCACTTCTTCTTTATCCATTCACCTGTTGTTGGACATTTTGATTGCTCCACTGTCTTGGCTATTGTGAATAAGGCTGCACTGCAGCTTTTGCGGCCTGTGTCTTCTCGATTCTTGTCTTCTCAGGTGAGAGGTCCAATGGTGCGCCTGCTGCATTGAATGGTGCCTGCAGTTTTACTTTTAAACACAGCTCCTTTCTGTTCTCATTATTGGCTGTTACCCCTTCACGTCTCACCAGCAGGTAGAGGGTACACAGTTCCCTAAAACCCCTTCAGCATTTATTGTTTGTAGACTTTTTGCTCATGTTCAGTCGACTGGTGTAAGTTGAAACTTTTTGTAGATTAGATTGCATGGGTCTAACACTCCCTGAGGTTGAGCTTTTATCCATTTTCCTTTTTTTTTAAAAGAGCGTGAGTAAAACTTAACTCTTCATACTCTCTTCTTGAAACATTTGCCTGTTTTGAATTGTTTTGTCCATTCCCTCCTTCAGCACAATTTTTTAGGGCAGGTGTCCTTTACAGCCCTGAGTCCTTGGGAATGTTACGTGACCATTAGCTGTGAGTTTAAAGCTGTTCTTGCAGGAAACGGCCACAAGGTGGCAGCATTTCCCCTTTACCATATTTGGTTACTAGGGAAACAGAGCCTTAATGGAAGTGGTGTTGTAGGTTGTAAATTAGAATGGAATGTGCCAGGGAAAAGCCCTTTAAGTTTATGTCTCATTACTTCTTGTTCATATTTGTAGTTTACTTTTTATTTTTTATCCCAGTAAATATGATTACAATGGTTTGTTTGTTCTAGGTGTGCAAGATGTGGTTCTTTCACACATATACATGTATCTATTGTTCCTCGCATCCTTTTCCCATGTAGGTTATGACACAATGTTGAGTAGTCTTCTCCTGGTCTTCCGTACGTCTTTGGTGGTTATATATTTCACATGGTTTGTATATCTCTGTTAACCCCAATGTGGCAATGTATCCAATCCTCATCCCTTTCTATTTGGTGAACCATAAGTTTTTTAATGAATCTGTGATTGCCTTTCTCTGTGGAAATATCTTCATTGGTATCAATTTTTAAGTAACTCTTAAAAGTGATATGATAGGATATGTGTCTTTTGCTTTCTCACTTACTACACGTGGCGTGATTACGTCTAGACTCATCTATGGTGCTGCAAACGGCATTGTTTCATTTTTTTCACTAGCGAATATTCCATCTGTACATGGAGGAGTTCTTCTTTGTCCATCCATCTGTTGGTGGACTTTTTGGTTACTTCCATATCTTGGCTATTGTAATACTGTGCAGTGCAGATTTGCCTGCCTGTGTCTTTCCAATTCTCTCTTCTTAGGTTTTACGTCGAGGAGTGGGCCTGCTGGATCATATAGTAGCTCAATGTTTACCTTTTTAAGGCACCTCCATTCTGTTCTCATTCGTGGCCCTTTCCAAGTTACGTCCCCTTTGAAGTTGAGGGTATGCATTTCTCCACAACACTTTCAGCATTTATTGTTTGTAGTTTTCTTGCTGATGGTTATTCTGACAAGTGTGAGCTGATACCTCTCTGTGGTTGAATTCGAATGTGCCACATAATCTGTTGAAATTGAGCTTTAAGGCATGTCCTTTGCTATTTTTCAAGCTGTGATTACCCCTTAGTTCTTCAAAGTGTTCTCTTTAAGTATGTGTCACATTTTGAAATGTTTTGGCCTTTACCTCCCTCAAGACATTTTGAGGGCCTGTTTCATTTACAGTTCTGCAGTACTTGTTCCTATGAAGTGACCATTAGCACAGGCTTTAAAGCTGCTTTTGCAGGTAACTGCCAGAGGGCGGCAGCCTTTCTATGTCCCCCACCCTGGTAACTAGGGAAAAGCCCTTGCGGCCTGTGGTGTTTCTCGGTTATAAATTAGAGTGGAGTGTGCCCGGACAAACCCACACAAGCTGATGTCTCCTTACTTTTGTTGGATTGTTACATTTAATTTTTATTTTTTATTGGAGTAATTTTCCACTGTGTACGTGGACCACTTCTACTTTGTGCATTCCTCGGTTGATGGACATTTTCATTGCTTCCAAGTGTTGGCTATGGTAAATATTGTTGGAGTGCAGGATTGCCAGGCTGTGACTTTTCGATTCTCATTTTTTCTCAGGTGATAGGCCCAGCAGTGGGTGTGATTGATTGACTGGTAGCACCGTGTTTCCCTTTTCAAAGCACCTTCTTTGTGTTTTCATTAGTGGCTCTTACCACGTCCCCCTTAGAATCGAGGGTACGCATTTCTCCACAATCGCTTCAGCATTTATTGTTTGCAGCATTTATGCTAATGGCCCTTCTGGCTGCTGTGAGCTGATAGGTTTTTGTAATTTGGGTTTGCATGTCTTTGAAAATTCGTAAAACTCATCATTTTTCTCCACCGTTTTCTTTTCTGTTAAAAAAAAAGGAAACAATTGGGAGTACAATAGAACTCTTGAAATTGTGTTCTTGGAAGGTTGCCCTCTTTTGAAATTTTTGGTCGATTTTCCACTCCAGAATTTTTTTAGAAAGCAGGTGTCTTTTACCGAACTGCAAGTTTGGTGAATATTTAGTGACCTTTAGCAATGGGTTTAAATCTGCTGTTGTGGGAAGTGGCCTCAAGCAGGCAGCATATCTCCATTCCCATATCTGGGTACTAGGGCAGCAGAGCCTTTCTGGAAGTCGTGTTCCTAGTTTGTAAATTACATTGGAATGTGCATGGAGAAAGCCCCATAAGTATATGTCTCATTATTTCTTCTTGGTTTTAAAATTTTTTTTTAATTGGGGTAAAGCTTAGAATATTGTTTGTCCTAGGTGTACACCATCTGGTTCGTTTGTACATTATAGATGTCTATTCAAGTACAGATCCTCTTCCCATGTAAAATGTTACTGACGGTTCCGCAGACCTCCCTTGCTATATGGTTGGTCTTTTTGAGATATGGATATAATATGTGTTTGTATACATATAGTAACACTAATCTTAATTTATCCATTCCCCCCACCTTTCCTTTTAGATGAGCATAGTTTGTTTTCTAAGTCTGTGAGTGTCTTTCTCTGTGGAAATATGTTCCTTTGTGTCAGTTATTAGATAACGCCTATAAGTGATATCATAGAATATAGGTCTTTTGCTTTCCGACTTACCTCATGTTTCGTGATTATCTCCAGACTCATTTGTGGTGCCTCAGAGAGCAGTGGTTCATTGTTTTCCATGGCTATTATTCCATTGTGTACATGGACCACTTCTTCTTTATCCATTCACCTGTTGTTGGACATTTTGATTGCTCCACTGTCTTGGCTATTGTGAATAAGGCTGCACTGCAGCTTTTGCGGCCTGTGTCTTCTCGATTCTTGTCTTCTCAGGTGAGAGGTCCAATGGTGCGCCTGCTGCATTGAATGGTGCCTGCAGTTTTACTTTTAAACACAGCTCCTTTCTGTTCTCATTATTGGCTGTTACCCCTTCACGTCTCACCAGCAGGTAGAGGGTACACAGTTCCCTAAAACCCCTTCAGCATTTATTGTTTGTAGACTTTTTGCTCATGTTCAGTCGACTGGTGTAAGTTGAAACTTTTTGTAGATTAGATTGCATGGGTCTAACACTCCCTGAGGTTGAGCTTTTATCCATTTTCCTTTTTTTTTAAAAGAGCGTGAGTAAAACTTAACTCTTCATACTCTCTTCTTGAAACATTTGCCTGTTTTGAATTGTTTTGTCCATTCCCTCCTTCAGCACAATTTTTTAGGGCAGGTGTCCTTTACAGCCCTGAGTCCTTGGGAATGTTACGTGACCATTAGCTGTGAGTTTAAAGCTGTTCTTGCAGGAAACGGCCACAAGGTGGCAGCATTTCCCCTTTACCATATTTGGTTACTAGGGAAACAGAGCCTTAATGGAAGTGGTGTTGTAGGTTGTAAATTAGAATGGAATGTGCCAGGGAAAAGCCCTTTAAGTTTATGTCTCATTACTTCTTGTTCATATTTGTAGTTTACTTTTTATTTTTTATCCCAGTAAATATGATTACAATGGTTTGTTTGTTCTAGGTGTGCAAGATGTGGTTCTTTCACACATATACATGTATCTATTGTTCCTCGCAT